>NW_007577986.1:484982-561428 GCF_000690725.1 Stegastes partitus
ATTTTGGACAGTGCTCTGAACCACCACCATCAAAAAACTAAATGAGGAAGAATGGTGATCATCCCTTCAGCACAGTCCAGACACTTGGAGAATCAATCTAAAGGTGCATTGAGCCTGTTCTGGCAGCACATGGTCGCCCATTGCCTTCCTAATATACTCTTTGTTGGTTTTTCCTATAATTTATCACCCGTCTGTACAAACAAGGGACTTAAACTCTGAAATGCTCTTAATTAAATTAAGTTTATCACCTTTGAAATATTATGTTTGCTCTGCGTCTCCACAGCTATGCCTTAGCAGATAATGCCTACCAGACTATGCTGACAGAGTTCAACAATCACTTCATCCTCATTTCTGGTGAGAGTGGAGCAGGGAAAACAGAAGCCTCCAAGAAGATCCTGCAGTATTATGCTGTCAGTTGTCCCAGCACCACTCTACTAAACACTGTCAGAGACAAAATGCTCATGTCCAACCCTGTCCTGGAGGTGTGTTAATAATATATATAGTGCAATAACATGCCACAAAGCAGGTCTTGCTAACGTTAGTCATTCGGAATGACATGACTTGTGTTTTCCTGCAGGCTTTCGGGAATGCCAAAACACTAAAAAATGACAACTCAAGTCGGTTCGGGAAGTATATGGACATTCAGTTTAATAGCGAGGTAAGGGTTAGATAGCAGATTCACAGAAGTGCTCTAGAGATAGATTTAAAAAAAATTACTAAAAAGAAACAAGTGTGACAAAATTGTAAGTTGACAACAAAAGTTTTTACTCAGGGTGCATTTCTTTTGTATGATAATTTGGGTTTGGTTGATTAGAGTAGGATTTGTTGCTTTTTTTTAATTATAAAAGACATGTAGTAAATAAAAATGGTAAGCTTAGTCGTAACTCAGGGGTAAAAACATGTGAAGTTTAAAAAGAGAACAAATTTAATTAGTGAAAATTACAGCTCCAAAGAAAAAAAAGAGGAACATTAACAACACTTGCACATTATTTCCCTTTTACAGAACTGAATTAGTAGCTTGTAAGAAGGAGATACTTTATCCTAAAAGGTTTTAAATCTGGCCACTGGACCATAGGCTATGTTTTTTCTGCAAGTTGTAGAGCTGCTGTCTTTAGGATCATGATGCCCATAGGGGGATGCTGTCGGAGGCCATATCCTGAACTACCTGCTGGAGAAGTCAAGGGTTGTGCATCAGAATCACGGGGAGAGAAACTTCCACATCTTCTATCAGCTGGTGGACGGAGGAGCAGATGACTTGCTGCACAAGCTGGGCCTGGAGAGAGACGTCCAGCATTACAACTATCTAACCCAAGTATGCATAGCTTCTAGTGAGCCTGTTTGGATAAGACAGATTTATAGAAAATAGTACACTGACACTTTGTTTGGATGTTTATTGTTTCTGACAGGGAGAGTGTGCCATTGTTCCTTCCATTAACGACCATAACGACTGGAAAACAGTCAAAAATGCACTGCAAGTCATCAACTTTGATGAGATTGACACTAACGTAAGTTGGATGCTATTGCAGTTGCCCTGAATTGCACCAGTCATTCTTGATTACAAGTTTTGCAATATTCATAATAAAATGATGATTCTGTGCAGCACTTGTTAGGAATCGTTGCAAGTGTTCTTCACTTGGGGAACGTTCAGTTCGAGTCTGACAGTAAAGGCCATGCCCTCCTGGACAACAATGGAGAGCTGCACTGGGTCTCAGATGTAAGAAACTAGAAAAAGTAATTCTTCAGATGTCCAGCAAGCATAGGAGTACACTTCATGTTATTTTTCTTCACAGCTGCTAGGCGTGGATGCCCAGAGTCTCCAAGAGGGACTAACATTCAGGAAGATTGAAGCCAAAAAAGATCAGGTTGACACCTCTTGAAACTTTTTTTTTTTTCCAGTGATGAGGTTGTGTTTTTATCTAAGCTTTCCATATAGTGTTTGAAATACAGCTATGATGTTGTCTCACTGTAAAGGTCCTCACACCATTCACAACTGATCACGCCATCTATGCCAGAGACGCCCTGGCCAAAGCCATCTATGGACAGACCTTCACCTGGCTGGTCAACAGGATCAATGAGTCAATGGAGAACAAGGTGAGGATAATGGGGTGTGAGAACTGAGGAATCCCAGGTTTACTTACTTCATACTTATTTTATTGTTGCTGTTTTCTGCTAGGACCCATCACGGAAGACTGTCATAGGGCTTTTGGACATATATGGGTTTGAGGTTTTCTATGCAAACAGGTAAGTGGTAATCTTATTTGATGTCCTGCTAACGGCTAAAGACTTTTGTTTTCCCTGATATTTGTTGTAAAAACTCCAAGTTTGCGTTCCTTTTCTTTACCCCTTTCCTCAGTTTTGAGCAGTTCTGTATAAACTACTGCAATGAGAAGCTGCAGCAGCTTTTTATCCAGCTGACACTGAAAGCTGAGCAGGAAGAGTATGAAGCAGAAGATATTGAGGTGACCTGGGGAAAAAATAAATCAGCCATTGTTTACATTCATTTGCTTTAAACAGAGATCAAATTACAACCTATTTCATCACGTTTCTCCCAGTGGGAGCCGGTTCAGTTCTTCAACAACAAGATCATCTGTGACCTGGTTGAGGAGAAACACAGAGGAATCATATCAATACTGGTGTGGACCTACAGGACAGGACTGCCGTTTCTTTCAAGTAAAACTTAAAAAAAAAAGAATCCCACACACATTACTGATACATAATCGATGATTTTCCTGCAGGATGAGGAGTGTCTCAGGCCAGGAGATGCTACAGACCTCACCTTCCTGGAGAGACTAGAAGATAAAATGGGAAACCACCCCCACTTTGTCACGTAAGTTGAAACCCACACCTACAGAATATTTCTCAAAACAGATGTGCTAAAAGAGCTTTACATATGATAAAAGCAGAAAATTATTTTTTTTCTCAACGTTTTCATGTACACATGTTGTAATCAACCAGCTGACTTAATGTCCATCTAAATGATACCGTCCAGTTCAAAGCTTTTCCTCAACACTGCCTTCTTTCATCGCTGCTCTGCCGACTGGTGTCCTGTGAGTGAGTCGACAGTGAGCCGATAGAGATGGAGGATTAGGATTGGTCTGTAAAGCCTCTCACTCCTCATCCCTCTGTCTCTCTCCACCTCTTTGACTGCAGGCACAAACTGGCTGACAAAATGACACGTAAGACTCTGGAGAGGGGAGATTTCCGTCTCTTGCATTATGCTGGGGAGGTCACCTACTGTGTTGTGGGTAAAAGGAACCACAGTCTAAGACTCTGTTACTCAAACATCTAAACCATTTCAGTTTGAACTGACAGCTCTATGATGCTAAATGTGTGTGTTTTTTTGTGACATTATAGGTTTCCTGGACAAAAATAATGACCTGCTATACAGGAATATAAAAGATGTAAGTCTGCAATTTTGTTCTTAATATTAGCAAAGGTGGAGATGAGAGTTCTTTTAGTTTGATTATTGCAAATATGCAAAAGGGGAGTGCTTGGTGTTTTGCAAATTACAGTGAAAAGCATTAGCTCCCTTGGAAATTAGCCTCTTTCATTGCTTTTCAACATTGAATCGTGCTCAAAAAATTGGGCTTTTGGGCAAGAACGTACCAGAATGAATGTCAATTAATTAAAAATAGAAAATACAAAATTAGTGATTGCATAAGTATTCACCCCCTTCAAGTCAGTATTTAGTAGATGCACCTTTGACCACAGGCACAACATTAAGCCTGTGTGGATAAGACTCAATCAGCCTTGCATATCTAGACACTGCTATTTGGCCTGCTGCCAAGAAGGATCTCCACATACTGATGATGCCACCATCCTGCTTGGGGATGGTGTGTTTGCAGTGATATGCAGTGTGTTGTGTCCACCAAACATAGCGTTTAGTCTCATGGCCAGATTTGAAAAAAGAGCTTTTTTCAGCAGTTGCCTTCTCTTTACCACATCCCCATAAAGCTTTGACTCATCAAGAACAGGCTGTTTGTGTGTAGTTTCTCCCATCTCTGCTGCTGAAGCTTGTAACTCCATCAGAGGAGTCATACATGTCTCGATGCCCTCTCTCACTCATCTCCTTCTTGCACCGTAACTCAGCTTTTGAGGACGGCCTACTCTAGGCAGATGAAGGCAGATTCCTGCCATTTCTTAATGACGAATTTAAATGTACTCCAAGGGATATTCAGCGACCTAGAAATGTTCTTGTATCCATCCCCTGACTTGTGCTTTTCAGCAATCTTTTCACAGAGTTGCTTGAATTGTTCTTTTGTCTTCATGGTCTAGTTACAGCCACAAGTACTGATTCACCAGTGACTCAACCTTCCAGATTCGGGTGTCTTTATAATACAGTCACTTGAGACACATTTTCTGCACTCAGATGATCTCCAGTTCACTTGTTGTGTGACTTCTAGCACAAGTTGGCAGCACCTGTGTTCAATAGGGTGAGTCACTTTAAAGGAGGTGATCAGTTACGCACATACAGTCAAAGCCACACAGAAATGCTTTAAAGATAACAATGTGGATGTTGTGAAGCAGCTGAGTCAGAGCTCAGACCTCAATCAAACTGAGAATTTGTGGCTGTACTTGAAAAGTGTTGTTCAATCACGATCCCTGTGTAACCTGATAGAACTTGAGCAGCTTTGCAACGAAGAATGATACAAAACTGCGGTGTCAAGAGGTGCAAGGCTGATTGAGTCCAATCCACACAGGCTCAATGTTGTAATGGCAGCCAAAGATGCATCTATTAAATACTGACCTGAAAGGGGGAATCCTTGCGCAATCACTTAGTGTATGTTTTATACTGTTGATTAATTGATGTTGCTTTGAAGAAATCTGTTTCAACTTTGGCATGAAAAACTCAACTCAAACGTAAATAGGCCAAAATGAATATACCATGCTTCAGTGTTAAAAAGCAATAAACAGATAAAGCTTCGAAGGGGGGTTAACACTTTTCATAGGCACTGCAGTGTTTGTAAATGTCCTTTCCCACCTTCTCATAGCTGATGTGTCAGTCTAAGAATGCCATAGTCAAAGAGTGCTTCTCCACCATGGATCCAGACAGCAGGAAAAGACCAGAAACAGTAGGTCTTTTTTGTGTGTGTGTGTCAGCAGCAGTCTGACAGTGTCATCAATAAGCCATATGTATCTGACAGATGAGCTGTTGGGGATTATGACCCTCATGTTGTGTCTGTAGGTGGCGACCCAGTTTAAGAGCAGCCTGCTGAAGCTGACAGAGATCCTCATGGCTAAAGAGGCCTGGTACATACGTTGCCTGAAATCTAATGAGTCCAAGCAGCCAGGTACGTTAATTAATATGAGGTTAACGTTAACAAGATGGAGACGTTTGAATTGAACTAAACCATCCTTGCCTCTGTCACACGATCACAGGTCAGTTCGACGAAGCGCTGATCAGGCACCAGGTGAAGTATCTGGGCCTGATGGAGCACCTCAGAGTCAGACGAGCTGGTTTTGCTTACAGACGCAAATTTGATGTGTTCTTAAAGAGGTGCGAAGGACCATAAAGCTGTTTAAGTGTCTATACTTGATTTTGAAATTCAAGCTCTCTTCCAGCACATTTCTAACATGCTTCAGGGGTTTGTTGGGCTCATCTTACAGATATAAACCCCTGTGCCCAGCCACCTGGCCACACTGGAGGGGAGAACCTGCTGATGGAGTGGAAGTGTTGGTTCAACATCTGGGCTACCTGCCAGATGAGTACAGAATGGGAAGGTGAGGACAGCTTTCTAAGTCAACTGAGCGAATGCACTGTGAGCCAAGAATAACAGAAATAATAGTTCTCGTGTTTTGCTTATAGAACCAAAATATTCATCCGTCATCCCAGGACACTTTATGCCACAGAGGATGCTTATGAGAAATGCAAACATGAACTGGGTGAGCACAAATCAAATGTTAAAAGCCTTCAGTCATCACGAGCTGCACAGCGATTTAATGTTATGCATTGAATTCACAGCAACACGACTCCAGGCCAAATACAAAGGGTACAGACAAAAGGGAGAATTCAAAAAACAGAAAGAAGCCGGTAAATGCCACCACAAAATGCTGTTTTTTTTAATGTGAGAAATAAAAAGTTACCCAACCTTTTTTTTTTAAAATATATTTTTGACATCCTCAGCCACTAAGATTGAAACTTGCTGGAGAGGCGTGCAGGCGAGGAAGGAGAAGGAGAAGAGAGCCTGGGCCGTGAAAGTCATCAAGAAGTAAGGAAGAAGGTGAAAGCTGAACCATTCCCTTCAAGGTTACTGCTATGGTTTTACTGATACACTATTTTACAAACTATTTCAGATTTATCAAAGGTTACATGACCAGAGGGCAAGCAAAGAACACGGATAACTCGGAGTACCTGGCCTTTGTGAGACAGAGCTACTTGAGCAGACTTAAAAACAATCTGCCAAAGACGGTTTTGGATAAAACCACCTGGCTGACTCCACCAGTTGTGATGGCAGAGGTACAATATTTAATTTACTTACTACAAAAATGACTGAACGCAAGTTGTGACTTCACCCTGCATGATTTTGCTCTGGGGGCTGCAAGGTGGATTGGTGGTTAGCACCGTTGCCTTGCAGGCAAGAAGGTTGCCGGTTTGCATCCCGGTGAGGACACCCGGGATCTTTCTGTGTGGAGTTTGCATGTTCTCTCTGTGCAGCATGGGTTCTTGGTGATTCTAAATTGTGTGTAGGTGTGAATGTGCTTGGTTGTCTGTCTCTCAGTGTAGCCCTGTGATGGACTGCCGACCCTAGTGAGGATTAGTCGGTGTATAGATAATAGCTTGATGGATGATTTTGCTCTTTTTTTTAGACTTCAGAGATCCTGCGTACGCTTCACTACCGCCTCATGGTGCGGAAGTATGTGAGAGGAATCACACCCCAGAGGAAAGCACAGGCAAGACACCTCGAACGCATTGAGACTGAACTGATATGTTTTTCAAGTTAGTAATTATGTGTATATTCCCCCCCCCCCCTTATTCATCACTTCAGCTTCAACTGAAGGCTACCACCAGCTCCATCTTCAAGGGCAAAAAGGACAGTTATCCACAGAGTGTCGCTCAGCCTTTTGTGGACACCAGAATCAGTGAGTGTCAGACATCTTCACTTAGGGCCATTTTATTTTTGACGTATCATATTTACACCGCTGAATATCTCTAGGTGAACAAGAAATAAACACGAGGGTTCTCCAGATGATTCGCAACGAGCACATTAAGGTAAGAAAGTTGCACTATAGTGGGGGGCAATTCAGGATCCCTCACTGAACTTGTGCTCTGTGTTTCTGCAGTACAGCGTTCCAGTGATAAAGTATGACAGGAACGGCTTCAAACCAAGACCCAGACAGCTCATCCTCACCCAGACAGCTGCCTATGTAGTAGAAGAAGCCAAGATCAAACAGAGAGTGCTGTACACCTCGCTCAAAGGTCACACCGGCGTGATAGTGCATATTTTACCAGCCATTGTGGACGTTCTGACTAAATGTATTCGTTGTTTGACTTATTGCAGGGATTTCAGTCAGTAACTTGACTGACGGTATCATTGTGTTCCATATAACATGTGAAGACCCTAAACAAAAGGTATGTGGATGTGTGATATGGAGCAGATATCTGGACTTTTTTAGAATCGAACCGCACATGCAAAGTTGTGACTTCTACTGTACACAGAATTTTCAGTAGAAGTTTCTATCACGGGGCCCTTTTGTCTGATTGTATTTTACTCTGGTTGTTTCAGGGGGATCTAGTTATGCAGTGCGACCACTTGTTCGAGTTTTTAACCAAACTCACTGTCATTGCTAAAAAACAAAATCTGATCAAAGTGGTTCAGGGAAGGTAAGTTTACATTTTTAAAAGCTAGTGATCCAATTTGAGAATAGAATAAAATAGAATGCTTTTTATTGTCATCATACACAGAGTACAACGAAATTAAAAGTCAACTCCAGTGGTGCAAAATACACATAAAAAATGACAAATAAGAATATATATTTACAAAAGGAGCCAGTAGGAAGTACTATATACAGTCAGGAAATATGCATGGGAATAGCCAAGCCACTAAGAGAGTTGTCAGACTGCTGCACACCGCCATCTTGTTCAAAATAAGTGCATTGATCAAAAAGAAAAGATCTCTCTCTTCATTTTTAGTATCAAGATTGAAATCCAGGCAGGGAAAGAGAGCGCAGTGGACTTCGGCACTGGGCAGGAGCCAATGGTATACAAGGCCAAGAACGGACACCTCATGGTGGTGAGTTGAGTCGTGTTATTAAACTGTATGGACAAATGTGCTGTTTCAAATTCTGCTCTAAACTTCATCCGCCAACAAAGAGACACAACATGAATGTCTCTGCAGGTTGCCACCCGTGCAAGGACACGGTAACGTGTGGGGCAGGAGAGGAGACACACAAGAAGCCCCTGCATATTTCATCAGGAGACCCCTAAGGAGAGGATCAACACTCCTCCAGGTCGCCTCACCTGACCATAAATAGATGCACTTGAGAAACCCTGGATGAGCTTGTTTATTAGACAGCAACACATTTGTCACCCACACATAATAATCAAAAGTACTTTTCCTCCGCAGAATATTAAACTGCAACAAGATGCTGGTTTGTCTTTCTGTGCCTCGGCAAGGGTTTGTCATAGGTGTTTTAAGCATTTCATTCACAGCAAAGGCTAACATTTCAACAAACTCAACATTACTCAAACTGCTTTAATCAATGTGTAATTCTGATTTCTGAACAATGAAGCCATATGTATGATAATTTTGTATGTTCACAGATGATGGGAATATGCGAAATAAAAACAGAACAAAGGAATGTTTGTAGAAATTTATTTGTGATAAAGTATGTATAAATATAAAACATACATTTATGTTCACTTCTGTACAACAGACCTACAAGTACTGTGATTGTTAGACATATATCAACTCAAACCTATAGTGTGCAAACAGTACATTCTCTGATGAATGCAGCGATGAAGGACAGGTCTAATTTCTCTCCCTGTTAAAAGCTTGTAGACAGGGTTCTCTTCCTGCCAGGGAGATCTCCGGTTACAGTCATTCACTTCAACCTCAGCATCCATCATTCAATCAGCCCAGTACATTTAACACCTCAGGTCACAGCTCAAGTTCCCTCCACTGATATTAATGATTTCCTTAGTGGAGTGAAGGGAAAGAGCGTCAATGTTAAAAACTAAATATGGCAGAAGCATTAAAGTGAAATGTTGCATCTACCTGTGATATCTTAACAGTATAAAAAAAATAATCAAATTTCAAAAAGGTTTAATTGCTATTATGTGCAGGCTATAGAATAGCCTTGGTAACATTTTCTAAGAATAAAACAGTGCCACCATGTGGCACAATTGTGACCAACACCTGGTTCATCCACCGATGACCTTACAGTGGACCCGTCAGAACCATGGCAAAGATAGACTAAATTATATACATTGTTTTTTTTAGCTGCTTACATGATATAATTCTTGCTCTCTTGGATGTAATGTAGTTAGGACCTCCAATAATTAATGCAGTTAGGACCTCCATTAACAGGTTTATACTGACAACACTATTCCCCCCCCACACAAACTCTGTTGAAATTGTGTCGACCTGCAGTGCTGAATGCAAACATCCAAGTCTACGAGCTTCTGCACGGTAGCAGAAAACAGTGATAGAAGTTATCATGGCGAACAAACAGAATGACACACTACAGTCTGACCACTCAACACAGACAAGTGGACACAAAAACACACACACAACCACTTCACCACTACACACTGTTGTATGACAGTCATCTCATAGTAGTCTCCGGGAGAAAGCTGGTAAAATAAGAGGGGAAGTGAAAGAGAGAGGCGCTGGGTGTTGTAAGGCACAAGCGTGGTGCTAAGACTGTCCAGGGTCAGAGACACAGGCTGACGGGTCAAAGGAGAGAGAGAGGTCACTGGTGGTGATGTGTGCGGTCATCAGGTCGTTTGATATGAATCCTACGAACTCGCTCGATTCGTTCTCGCTCCTCATCCTCATCCAGATGATTAGATCGTCCTGCAGCGCCCCCTGTGGCTTCCAGCAGGGCATTGTCTGGACCTCTACCATCATGGGACTCATACAGAAGGATGTTGAGGGTCTCCTCATAGATTCGGGCTTCAGGGAACTCAACCTAAGAGAAAAGTAAAGTGTTACACAAGTGATGGAGAGACAAACCACATACTGTAGCTCTATGCTTATAGAAGCACAAACTGCTTCACAGTGGGGACATCTACCAAATGCACATTTACCTTTGTCTGCTTCTTTTCTGTGGCATAAACAATGGAAGTGCAACACACTTCAGCAATCTTACGTCCCTGGCCATAAAATGACCAACAACAGATCTCATCTCCAATCACATCTTTGATGAAGAGCACCCGACCATTGAACCGCAACGACAGCTTGTCAAACAGCTCAATGTTTTTCAGCATGTTGTCATCAGAGTTGCTGGGGGGAAGACAGGGGTTACAGAAAGGTCATTTACTAAAACAATTTCCATAGTTTCTCCACATTATGTTCCTTTTTTACTAAGATACGTTTGATGGTGTTACGAGGTGAGGAGGACTCACCTGGTATATGAATATTTGTTGTTGCTTCTGTTATACAGCAGTTTGACAGTAGGCTGCAAACACAACAAAGACACATTTAACTGACAAACTTGTCTTTGTTCTAAACTCTAGAAATGATCCCACATTACATAAAAAACATACCTTATTCGAGGTTGCAATGAGCCTCTGCTCTTCCTTAGATGATGTCATGAGAGGCACTTTACAAAGGGGTTCATAAGTTTCTTTGTTCTGGAAGAAAAGATATTTTTCCATTAAAAACTTTCATTTGTAAAACTGCAGATAATGTGCAGTATATAACAAGCAGAGGGATGCCATTCTGTTTGTATGAAAAAAGCAATGATGGTAGATGTGTAAGCCCCACCCCAATACTTACTAAGGTTCATTGTTTTATTTACCAACTGTCTCTAATAAATGCTGAGATGTTTTGATCAGGCTCCTTTAAATAATTTTTTGCACAGATTTTACGTCCCTCTTCACTAAATATATCACATTCTATCTATTAAAATATAATTCTTAGATATCTTTAAAAGAGAACAAACAAATGAACAAAAACATCTATAATGAACAGAAGGCTGGGAGATACAGCATGATAAAAAGGAAAAACGTAACAGAAGAAAACTGGTTTGATGTACAGCATAGGCTTCTAAAATTTATTTCAAAACTCTTATTTTTGGTGCAATGTTAGACTATTTCAGAAATTATTCAAAAAAAATCAAATGAAAATGGTACCTGCAAGGCAGCTGTACATTCGTCAGCTAGACCTTGGACAAGGTAATACTTGGCCTCAGCAAGCAGCTCCTCAGTTTCCCGCCGGCTGTCTGGAAGCGGAACAGCCCCGTCTCTTAGGTAGTTAAGGATGGTTCCAAAATGCTTCCCACAGCGATCAATCAAAATCCAACCTATGCAGATGAAATGGTGAAACATCAGTAAGCAACAGACTGAGGCAAATGGATATCATTTTACCATTTTCACCAACGGCTCACCTTCACTGTCTGTGAGGACCTCCATCCGGCCACTGAACATGGCTTTGAGCATTGTGTCCTGTTTGGTTAGTGTTTGCATTGTAGTGTAGTACAGAGCTCCACCCACATTTAACTTCACATATTTAGAACTTGGGCTGGAGCCTTTGAAGGATGTAGTCCGGGTTGTAGCTGCCGGCACTGCCGAGCTCACCACACTCTCTCCTGACATCTCTTCCTGTAAAAACACAAGATAAAACATACACAACTAGAAACCTAGATCTCTGTGGATTACCTACATTTTACTTATTTAATATTGTTCATGTTCACTTTTAAAAGGGTGCAGGTAATTATGGTTGCTAGACATAGTAAAAGTATATTTTTCTTAATGGAACTACAGAAATCTTGGAGTCTATTGTATAAAGAGCACAATTAAAGGCATTATTTCTTTAGTTTTTCTGTTCTGATTGCTGCGATAAAGTTCTGAAAAAAACTGGACCAGGACAGAGACAATTCAAGGACTACAGACTTTTGCTACGAGATTACCACTGATTTTTGAAACCAGTCATAACAAGTGTTTTATGTTTGCTTGAGTGTTCGGGGCTTTTCTTTAAACATAAGAAACATAAAACATTGGGCGGGGACTGTGCCAAAAAGGGACTGTTGTCCATAGGAGCATTTATCCTCATGAGTCTGTAAATACTTCATGTGCTCTGTGTACCAGAGTATGATCAATCCTGTTTTTTTGCCAGTGGTAAAAATTGCTTCAAAGGACCAATTCAACTCATATCTTGCAGTTTTCTACTTGGCAAAACGTGATTGCAGCCCCTGCTTTGGACATTACATGTTATTAAAGTGTCAAAATGACCAAAACTCATTCATAGGGGCTATATGTTAAGATTTTAGCCCACGGCATAATTGGAAAAGAGAGAAGTTTTTATCTTATGTATAAACCCCATTCTTAGATCATGTTAACTACAATCTAGACAAAGATATTAGACATTACCAAAGGCATAGAGCCTAAACAGTGGAAATACTACTATTACATTGCTTATAGTCATTCTATATGTCATGCCTGAATACGCCGATAACATTTTTTGGTCACGATTATTCAGTTGACAAAAACGCTTAAATTTCACAAAGACAAACCTTTGAGTTATGACTGATACAGATAAAGCCAGTTGTAATTCATATACATTTCCAATACGCCCTTATGACTCTCATGAATAAGATCAAGTCATTGTGATGCATTAATATAATTTTAGTCACAATGTGGGGGCTGTAATCACTTTTAGGAAGGGGAAAACTAAATTGTATGAGCTAAACTGCTCCTTTAAAGCTATTTCGGCTGGTAAAAAAGGGATTCACTATGATCTAGCGCACAAAGCAGGTAAAGTAACGCAGAGCTATAAAGATAATGACTCCCAATCGGTTTCTGGCAGACGGTCACTCTTTTCACCGACACCATATCCCTGAATCAGTAAGAAATGATTAGATTTTAACCACCACGGCTAATGAGCTAGCTAACTAGTTAGCTTCTACTAAAGTTATCGATATTGTTACATGTTAGGAAAAAGATGATATTATGTGTTTATCAAAATACTAAAACATCGTTCTGTATACAACGTTAGACTTTGTAACTGGCTTTAGATTAAACAAAACCAACAACATTAGTTTACCTACCATAGAACCAACAGCAGACTTCGGAACTGTAGCTCGCTAACGTCAGTCAGCTAACACCCACTTCCTTCCGGTCCACCGCTGCGCAGTTACAAAAATGACGTCAACCGTCGCTAACTCCGTTTAAAGGGACCGCTAACATTGATTTGTTAAGTGTCGAATAAGTAGTTGATGAGAAATAAGTAACAAAACAGTGTTTTGCTTTAACTAACTTTATGTCCTATTGCTTTTAACTTACTCATTAACTAAATATTCTTTAATTACTTGAGCCTGCACGTTTCCGCCGTTGAAGGAGTAACAGTGATAACAGTCCCCCCCGCCACCCATCCAACACATTCAATGAAAGCTTTATTCAACACCACAAATACGAAGTCGCTGTTGCTGCAACACGAACAAAGATAGTTTGCCACATCCCCGACCTTCTCTCGATAAGTACTCTCATATCGCGGTTTATACGCGAAGACAAATACTACCCGGAACCATTTAATGCGACACAGGGGATTAATGGCTGCAGTCAATGTACGGATCTCCTCTCATTGTTTACATTTCGAAACGGTATGTTCCCTGGATTTGCGCCACTGTCATTGACACAGGATCAAACCTAACCTCGCAGTGATGCTCAATATTGCTAAATGAATCTGAAATAAAATCTCTCTGAGTCAGTTTGAAGCCGACAAGCAGCGAACTAGCCCTGTATGCTAACTATCCCAGCTCCATCTTTACTGTATCGCTCGTTGCTCCAGAGATGGCAAGTTAGTCTTTTTGTTTCATTTGGCTTTCCACCTGCTTGGATCCCAAGGACAACCAAATGGCTGAGGAGGTATAGCGGCAGGTGAGCCTAAAGGCCAGAGAAAAGCTTCTTATCTTCGGTATCGCAGGTAAGTTCACTGTTATGCTTCCTCAAAACAATGCAGTCGTCAGGATGCCGTGCTATCACAGTTACGATGTTCACAAACGGCGGATGTTTGCTGTGAAGCCGCTGCCAAAATGTTATCAAACCTTACGTTCCGCTTATCATTGTACAGTTTTGCAATATAGCAGCCAAGTGGTTTGCGTGCTTCTTTTCTAGGGGGCACAATGTTTAGTGTACCTCAAAGCTCCAAGTCCGAGTTCCTGGACAAAGCCAGGCAGGCCAGGGAGGAGAGGAAGGGACAGAAGGAGAAGGAGAGAGCAGCAATCAACATCCAAGCCCTGGTCAGGAGGTTTCTCTGTCGTTGCAGACTACAGAAGCAGATAAGGTGATGTCCAATTTTATTTATTGCACATATACTCATTATACTAGTCATCGTCTTCAAGAACCTAAAAGAGAAGTCCAGTTTCTTTCTACTGAACCTCCTTGGATTATGCTAGTCAACATGGGTTTGAACAGCTTTAAGTTCATAATGTTTACCACTAACATCAAGAGTACATTTTAGAAGTAGCTATTACTCAGTTTCGTGTTCATGCCATCATTTTGCTCAGTATTTTGCTCCTTTGTCTCACCAGGAAAGAGGTTGATGACTATTTTCAAGCTGCTGAAACGGGGACATCAAAAAGAAATGCACTTTCAATTTTCAAAATTGCTCGGAAATTACTATTCATATACCGGCCAGAAGATAAAATGGTGAGTGACATTCACTAACACATATTTAGCGCAAGTTAGTTTATTTTCTCTTCACAATTACCTGTGTGGAGACTTTTGACATGACTGGAAACACAACAGTCGTCGTGTTAAGACTGTGTGACTCAAATGACTGTAATTTTGTATATCAGAGGTTTGAGAAGCTCTGTCGTGCTATCCTGGCCAGCATGGAGGTTGAAAATGAACATAAAGTGAGTGTGCATATGCATTTACCCTCCACTTATCAAACATTTTTTTAATGTGATTTTTGTCTTAGTGGTTGTTCTGACGTTTGATCCCTAGGTCTGGTATGTTTCCTTGGCTCTTTCCAAAGACCTCACTATTCCCTGGCTCAAACAGATAAAGGATGTGTTGTGGACCTGCTGTCAACTACTGAAAAATTTAAAGGTTTGTCTTAATCTAAAGCTGGAAAATGTGTTTGGATGTTTATGTTTTCACTGTAGCTCTACATATAACTGTTTTGCGATTTTTCAGCCTGACATACTTCAGGACAACAAGTTGGTAACGTTGTACCTCACCATGCTGGTGACCTTCACAGACACGTCAACATGGAGGATATGCAGAGGGAAGGGTAAGGCTTAAGTCAAGAAGAGATTGTTTTTGGTAAACACATCTTTTGTTATTGTCAGGCATGCTTTCTGCAAAATGAATCATAATATTTTTCCCTTAATTTCTAAGGTGAGACTCTCAGACCTGCTTTGACGAGGTTTTGTGAAAACATCATGGGCCATCTCAATCAAAAGGGATTCTATTCAATGCTGCAGGTTCAGTATTACAGCTCATAAATGTTCAGTTTCAAGAGATTCAGGTGTAGCCTCGCCTATTTTCTTCTACAGTGTCATTCATGTCAGCTTTTCTTGATTAGATCTTGCTGACCAATGGCTTGGCTCGTTCTAAACCATCTCTCTCCAAAGGCACACTGACAGCCATTTTCACTTTGTCATTACGGTAAGTTAGTGTTGTAGTTTTCATTAAGTAGAGAGGACATGCAAATTCCAGTTCTGTTGTGTCTGTTGCAATTTGCCTAATTGTTTTGTCGTTTAATTTTTGGGCTACCTTTTTAACTAAATCTATTATTTTTCAGGCCAGTCATTGCTGCTCACTTCTCAGAGAACTTGCTAAGATCATTCCTCATTCACATCATGTCAGTTCCAGCCATCATATCCCACCTCAATGTGCTTACTCCAGAGGTAAAAGCACCGTGTTGTTTATAGTACTGTATATTTTAATTTGAAACATAAGAGAGAGGGTTTTTATAACTGCTCTGTCTCAACAGTGCATGACATCCATCCAGACGCATGACCTGCTGCGGAAGTTTATTCTGTTTCTCAGTCGGGAAGAACAGTGTTTGGACATCTGTGTGTGTCTCGAGGGCAGCCACACACTCTGCTTACTTGGTACAGTATTTTAGATAAATAAGGGCTTGCACTTTAAATCAATGAAATCTTGTTTACAAATTTAAAAAAAAAATTGTGCCCCGTGGATTGTTATTTTTCATCCTGTACCTGCATGTTTCTCATTAGGCAACCTGATTCAACTGGGCTGTCTAAATGAGAAAGTCCTAGAAGAGGAGGCCAACCATTTTGTGAAAGACCTGACAGACATGCTGTCCTATTGCCAGAGATATGTGTCGCAGAAGAAGTCCAACCTGACGCACTGGCACCCAGTCCTGGGCTGGTTCTCTCAGACAGTAGACTACGGGTCAGTCAAATACTTTGTTTGCTTGAATTATTCAACAAGTTAATATTAATCTTTAAACTGAACAGAAAATAGGTTCCCAGGCTCTTTATATGTGAACTAAACATTTCAGTTCTTGGCTCAAGGGTTGATTGGTCTCTTCTGATCAAGTTTGAAATGTCTTACCCATGTAGACTGTTTAATAAGCGAGGTATCTGAGTACTTTCACTTTCCCTTTGTAAAAAAAAAACAACCAGCAGAGGTGTATTGATAGACTTTGAGAGCAGGAAAAGAAGTGTCAGCCCTCAGGGATTCTTTGAGAGCAATCATGTGAGTGTTGATCTTGGGGAAGGCCTGAGGGCCGAAACATCATCTAAGCAAAAGAGAAATGCATATGTAGCCTGAGTGTGCAACATTTATTTTCCTGTTCTCAAGAAGTAATGCCAGTCAGTATACTTGACTTTGTCTTCCTTCTGCTTCCTGTTCCCTGTAGTCTAAATGAGTCAATGCCACTGGTCACTAAGCAGCTTCAGCACCTGTGGGGTGTCTCTGTTATTCGAACACTCTTCAGTGACGTCCTCTCCAAAAAGCTGGAGAGTCAGGAGCCAACTCCTCCGCCCCCTCAGCCGAGCACATCACAAAACAATCTACCAGTTAAAAGTAAGTTATGAATGTAAACCTGCTCAATGCTTTCACATCAGTACAATCTGTGGATTTGATAAAAGGTTTGAAGGTGTTTTTACATCTCTCATGTGATGCTTCTATGTTTTTACAGACCTCTTCAAGCGGGCATTTCAGAAGTCAGCTTCTGTACGAAACATCCTGAAACCAGTCGGAGGGAAGCGAGTTGACTCGGCTGAAGTTCAGAAAGTGTGCAGCATCTGTGTGCTCTACCAGACTGCTCTGTCTACGCTGACACAAATACGTCTCCAGATACTCACTGGTCAGTACCAGAATCTGACATTTTATCTGACAATATAATTCAATTACAGTATTCTGATAACATCACAGAATATGTCCTTTCTCTTTCTGTGTTTCTGCAGGTCTGACACATCTTGATGACCTTTTGCCTAAACTCTGGGCCTTCATCTGTGAGCTTGGTCCTCAGGGAGGCCTCAAACTCTTTATGGAGTGTCTGAACAATGACACTGATGAGTCTAAGCAGCTCCTGGCTATGCTCATGCTCTTCTGTGACTGCTCACGCCACCTCATCACGTAAATCACAGATTTTTTATTGTGTCATGTCTTAGATTGCCAATGTAGCAGCAACATTTTAACACATTTAAATTTGTTACAGAATTCTGGATGACATTGAAGTCTATGAAGAACAAACATCCTTCAAGATCGAGGAACTGATTACTATCTCCTCATTTCTGAACACGTTTGTGTACAAGATGATATGGGATGGCATCTTAGGTGAGTTTGTGACCTCAATGAACCTTGAAAATTCATACAATGGCAGCAGTTGGAAAGGACACGTTTGTATAGAGAAAAACTGTTTTGTGAACTAGAAAATGCGAAGGGAGAGAAGCTGGAGCTGTTTCACAGTGTTCACGGCTGGCTGATGGTGCTTTATGAACGGGACTGCAGGCGAAGGTTCACCCCTGATGACCACTGGCTACGAAAGTAAGTACAAACTCTGAAACAGACAGCTGATACGTTTAACATGCCAGCCTCCTATGTCAGGATGGACTGCCTTGTGAGTGTCCTTTACATGTTTCTGCTGTTGCATTCAGGGATCTGAAGCCCAGCCTGTTGTTCCAAGAGCTGGAGAAAGGCAAGAAAAGAGCCCAGCTTTTACTGCAGTACATCCCACATGTGATTCCACATAAAAACGTGAGTGAACTGCATTTTTTTCGTTTAAGGTCAGTTTCATTTTCAGCTGTATAAATATCTTTCCTCTCATTTTAGAGAGTGCTGCTGTTCAGGAACATTGTCACAAAGGAAAAAGAAAGTTTAGGATTGGTAGAAACAAGCTCTGCTTCTCCACATGTCACTCATATTACCATTCGTCGCTCACGGATGTTAGAGGTATGGAATCAACAGATTAAAGTATTGCACTACTCTGTGGGAGTTTTTTCCATACTAACACTTGGATCTCCCTGATCTAAGGATGGATATGACCAGCTCCGCCGGTTACCAGTGAACTCTATAAAAGGTGTCATTCGTGTGAAGTTTGTTAACGACCTGGGAGTGGATGAGGCTGGTATTGATCAGGATGGTGTCTTCAAAGAGTTTCTGGAAGAGATCATTAAGAAAGTTTTCAATCCTGCTCTCAACCTGTTTAAGGTAACTGACGCAAATAGTCTGTCATTTCTAAACCATCACATTTCTTCTGTTTTCTGTTTCTTCTGATTGTCCTGTTTTGCCGGATGTTGTGTTTACTTTTCATAGACTACGAGTGGGAATGAAAGGCTGTATCCTTCGCCCACGTCTTACATCCATGAGAACCATTTGCAGCTGTTTGAGTTTGTGGGGAAGATGCTTGGAAAAGCTGTGTATGAGGTACATTTGATTTCTTCAAAAAAAGCAGCCTGATTCTTTGTTCTGAGCGTGGTGTTCTGGTGATCTTCAATAACTGTGTGTTTATTACTATTCAGGGTATAGTTGTGGACGTCCCTTTTGCCTCCTTCTTCCTCAGTCAAGTCCTGGGTCACCACCACAGCACCTTCTACAGCTCCATTGATGAGCTTCCCTCGCTGGATTCTGAGTTTTACAAGAACCTCACTTCCATCAAGGTCAGAAAAAATTATCTTGGATTGTCACTTATCACGTTTTGTCCTATTTTTCGAACTTAGGTGACATTTCAATATTAATTTTTTATTCTTTTTAGCGCTATGATGGAGATGTAGGGGACCTTGGACTCACGTTATCCTATGATGAGGATGTTATGGGACAGGTAAGGTTGGTAAACATTGAAGATATTATAATTTAGTTAAGTATATATAATAATCACTGGTTTTATTCCATTACAGCTTGTCTGTCATGAGTTGATACCTGGGGGGAAAACCATGCCCGTCACCAATGAAAACAAGTATGTAAATTCATATTCAACGAAAGAAATTAAAGTATACTGACACATTTTACGTTTGAAATGTTCTTTTGCTTACTGTTGTGTACCCATAAGAAAACATCTTCCCTCTCTGACCTTATCTTTGTCATCTCCTGCAGGATCAGCTACATCCACCTCATGGCTCACTTCCGGATGCACACGCAGATTAAGGAACAAACTGCTGCTTTCATTCGGGGCTTCCGCAGCATCATTAACCCAGAGTGGCTGCACATGTTTTCCACACCTGAAGTTCAGCGTCTTGTGTCAGGAGATAATGCTGAGATTGATCTGGATGACCTCAAGTATGTAACCTTTGTCCTCTGTTGTTGTTGTGCTGCCAAACTGGATGATGTCATTTCATTTATCTAGTCTCATACAGTTTTATGAGCAGAATGACTAACTGGTTTAGCACCACAACATTTAAACTGATAACAAAAGTACTGCAGCATGTTTCCTTAACTACAGTAATTTACTGAAGCCCTTGTTTACTTCCTGTGCTTACTGTGTGTGTGGGCAGTTTAATTTGCTCATCATTGCTGTTTACCTCTCTCTCTCTCTCAGGAAACACACAGTCTACTACGGAGGTTTTCACAGCAGCCATCGTGTCATCATCTGGCTGTGGGACATCCTGTCCAGTGATTTCAACGCTGAAGAGAGGGCTATGTTCCTTAAAGTGCGTTGGCTTTTGTTAGCTCCAGCCAAATACTTCTTTATTGCTACCACAAGATGGTTTAACTATTATTGTCTTTGAAATGTGTTTTTACAGTTTGTTACCAGCTGCTCAAGGCCGCCTCTTCTAGGTTTTGCCTACCTCAAACCACCGTTCTCCATCCGCTGTGTGGAAGTTTCAGATGATCAAGTAAGAACAAATAAGCTTTCGCTCACATGTAGTGTTTGTTGCACTGAGTTAACTATATATGAGGTGTGTCAGAAAGATTTCAGGACTGGTGTCACAAAAGATATATTTAAAATCCAAACTACAAACTACAAGTTCTCCCCTTCCAAGTAATCCCCCCTGGAGTCTAACCATAGACTGTATAAAAGTCTTATACAATGTATGAGTTTAATGCACTTTCCCAGCCTTCTCTGCCACGCCACCATGCACTCCTGGAAGGATTCTTCCGGGATCCTCCTCAGCTCCGTCGTCACAGCCATCTTGATGTCATCCACGTCATCAAAACGGGTCCCCTTGATGACCCCCTTGATCTTGGGGAAGAGGAAAAAATCCCACGGAGCCAGGAGTGGGGAGGTTGCTCCAGCACGGTGATGTTCTTCTCAGCCAGGAACTGTCGGATGCTCAGGGCATTGTGAGCAGGCACGTTGTCATGGTGAAGCAGCCACCACTTGTCCTGCCACAACTCTCACCTCTTCTCTCACACTGAACGAAGCAAACGCTGCAGGATCTCTTTGTAGACGTGCTGGTTGATGGTCTGAAGGGGAAAACTTGTAGTTTGGATTTGAAATACACCTTTAGTGACGCCAGTCCTGGAACTTTTCTGACACACCTCGTTTATGTGCGCCCTGATAAACTGTACTACATTTGACATCTTGTTTGTTGTGTCCAGGACACTGGAGACACCCTTGGCAGTGTTCTCAGAGGTTTTTTCACGATCCGGAAGAAGGAGCCTGGCGGTCGACTTCCTACTTCATCCACGTGCTTCAACCTGCTCAAGCTGCCCAACTACAGCAAGAAAAGCATCCTGCGCGACAAGCTGCGCTACGCTATCAGTATGAACACAGGCTTCGAGCTCTCCTAACTCATTTGCATCGGGACAATCTGCACAGGAGGGGTGTGTTAAACAGCCTGAACCAAGCAAGAGGCTCGGCTTACCTGGACTAGAGCCTGTCACATCAAAGGGGCATCACCTAAACAAAAAGGGGATTCATGAAGGATCTATCAAGTCTCCTTTTGTCTCTTTTCAAAACTGGATGAGCTCTGAAGGAGTGAGCTCTACTTTAGTTCTCTCTCTCCAGTCAAAGGGGGATGCTGTTTCTGCAGCACAATCCAATTTTTACCATTTCCCTCTGCCACTCCAAAAATTGAATATATCATGTGTTTAACTTTATGAAATACAGATATACAGTGGCTAGATCCCTGTTTCTCAGGCTTAACAGAATCGTTGTTGGATTTAACACTCCCATTTTAAGTGAACTGGAAAGCAATACAGATGCAATGCAAGCCATTAGACACATGGTCGACTGACCCGAGGAAAAACCAAGTGATGCATTGTTAATATCCTTACAAGCTTGGATTCCATTATCCAGGCAACTTTCGCCGATATTGGATGAGTCTTAAAATGTTTTGCTGAATATAATGCATCTTTTATAAGTGGAAGACAAATCAATGTCTTGTGTTCAAACCCTGATGAAGGAGGGCTGCCCCATAACAGTGATTCTGTGTTGAATACATTATGTTCCATTTTGAGGAAAATCATTTTGACCTCTCTCTGTTTTCTCCCCACTGAAAGACACGGAAAAAGAGAGACGCTGGCCCTCTGCTTTTTGTATTCTCCCCAAATTTAAAAGCCTAACATCTGCCTCAGTTCCAGTGAAGCAGCGACAAATTTCTTGAAAATCTGATGATGCTGTTGTTTGAAAAAAAAAAAGAAAAAAGATGTCCTTGCTGTAGCATCAGTTGCTTTTGAGAAAAAGAACTGGAAACGTTTTGTCACCATTTGCATCTGCCGAGCCGAGCAGACGCAAGAGTTCCATGTCACACATCTGTGCTTGACGTCCACGTTCAAAACATGAAGAGTGAAGTTATCGAGTCATGTTAGTCTATGTACCTAATACTAGAAAACCTTACTCACTACACCTTTTGAATAACGCTGAGTGCCTCATGTATTGCCATCACCCCTTGCCGTCACATGTCCGACTATATTTCAACCGTAACCAATAACTGCATACTGTATATCGGAAACAAGCCATAGAAACGGGGGCTATGGACCTGGACTTATTCTCTGCTCCCGCTAACAAGACAGCAGAAACCCAACCACTGTACTACCACAACTACAACCAATGAGGGTTTTACTACGATGCTCTCTGATCTCTGTGGACTTTTTAAGCCATGCAGAAAAGAAATTGAGGTTTAAAAAAAAAAAAAACCTCTTTAACATGATGTCATGGACTGGTTTATCAACCAAATGTGACTGCTTGACTTGATGATGTTCCCTCGGAAATATTGCACACACTTTTGCTGTTTGTGGCTGTTTGGGGGGGGAGGGGAGGGGATGTGAGGGTGAATGTTACCTTAAAAGCCTAAAAATTTCACACAGGGTTCATTTACAGCAGAACGTTAAGGAAGAGACTTTTGGGGCATTTATGAGAAAGAGGAGTGCAACTTTTAAACAAAAGGGTTCAACAAAAATATCAAATCTTTCTTTATTATGCAAAAAAAAAAAAAGTGTTCTGTCATGAATGAGTATGGATACTTCTGTTAACCATGTTTCTAACTAGTTATATCCTGGCCACTAACTTGTGGGGAAAAAAAAAAGTAATTTACAATTAAATGCAACTATAACTACACGTATATATAAATAACACTGGTTGTATTGAATTTACCTCCAGTCTACTAATGAGATTAGACAATGTTCAAATGCGACAAATCAGTCAGGAGGCTCTTACTTAAGCTCTCCTCCTTTTAGTACATCCAAGCAAGAATTGAAAACACTGCGATTTACTTAACAACACTAGTGCGAGCCAGCGTGCGAGAGAGATGAATGATACCTCACATGCTCGTCTGTCTCCTTCGATGAGGTCGCTCCTCTGTTTTAAATGATGTCAAGAATAGGCTTAGACTTTAACTGTACCAGTGGACTGCTGATGCTGACTTTGAATATCCAACTCTTTTAGTACAAAAATAATAAGAATAATAATAATAAAAAAAACAAAAAAAACAAGAAGAGATCCTTGAAATGTTCCCAAACTTCCTGTGAAAATTTTCATCTCTTTTTAAAAAGTGTCTTTGAAAGTGGCTGCACAAGCTACAGTACGGAGTGTTATTGTAAAAAAAAAAGATAAAAAACAGAACAAAAAGGAGATTCCCATGTAAGATTTGTCCATGTGTAAAATACTTTTTCCTGTAATGTTAAATCATGTACACAAGTATTATATAAATCATTTACTTTAAATCGTTTGTACACAATTGGTGTTTTTTTTTTTAACTCATGAATTACTAACTGGGTGATTACAAACACCTGCTGAGTCTGAAACATCACAGTGGAGCCTCACATGGGGGACTGAAGCTCACTGCTGCTCTGTGACAGGCTGTATCAACAAGAAGCTGTGGGGTTGAAGTGTTGTCTTGTAACTCACATTTCTCTGGTGTTTGGGAATAACGTGCAGATTATGGTGTAAATACGCACGTCTGAGTCCGATTCTTCATTGTGCTCACTTCCTGCGCTGTGTGACCAGAGCTGTTGGGAGGATTTCCACAGCAGCGACTGCGACTGTCTCAGCCGAACCTGCAGGATAGCCATGAACGGTCCGCCGAGTCCTTCTCCAGCCCGATGGTTCCAGGCTCTGCGCAGGTAAATAACAGATTCAGTTCATGCAACATGTTTCTCCATGTGTGTGAGAAGTCGATTTCACCTCATGAGCTGCTGAGTTAACTCCGGCTTTGTTAAGTTTTCTGTGCATCACATGACTGGTTAAGAGTTATTTCCACTGTCCTTCCTGCCGGTGGGGCTTTTACTGAGCAGGTGCATAGGCTTAACTGCACAAGTTCAGGAGCACTGGGGAGCTGTTGGCTGGAATCAATATGAGTGGGAAAATGAGGGCGTGCTATGCTTGTCAGAGGAATGGACGGTTAACATGCAGAAGGTAGAGTGATGAGATCTGGAGAGGAAATGTGTTGATCAGCCTTATGGTGTTAAAACTAGTCCGCTGTTCTAGGACCAGGCTGGGGGAGCCATGTTTGAAGACATACGGTCTGGAGTGTGTGGAACTGCTGAGGAGGGCCAGAGTTGCCTTTCAAGCTGGACGCACCCTGAAGGAGAACTTCAGAATGACTCAGCTGGAGGCTGTGCTGCGAATGCTGGAGGAGCACGAGTGTGACTTTGTGGATGCTCTCGGGAGGGACCTTCATAAGGTGACGTTTGTCTCCTACAATGTTTATGTTTACTGCATCTTTCAGACAGTGAGACATGTCATAATGGTCCAAATACTTATTTTCCCCCTTTGTATATTTGTTTACACTCTGAATCTTTACAACCAGCCACGCTTTGAAACTGTTGTCTCTGAGCTGATTCTGGTCAAGAATGAGGCTCTTCATGCCATCAACAACTTAAAGAAGTGGATGCAGCCACAGCATGTGGAAAGAAATCTGGTGAGATTAGTGTTATTTAATGCCTCTTTTATCAGGAAAACTTCTTTATAATGTCATTTGGATTATTAATGACTTGCGTAACCTTTTTGGAGAGAACATTCCGTCTCGGTGCCACAAAGAAATGCATTGTGCTGAGCCCACTAAAGCAGATTAAAGCTAAGTTGCCTTGCCCTTTTGTAACAATAAAGTGGGCTTATGTCCTTTCCTCTCTTAGTCACCCTGCATCCTGATGAACTTCATGTGTGAGTGTTTTGTTTCACTTGTAACCTAATTCCAGGGTTGTCTCCTTTGTGCAGTCCACCTCATTGGATGAGTGTGTGGTGATCAGTGAGCCGCTGGGGGTTGTGTTTATTGTGGGGACCTGGTGTAGTCCTGTTCAAATGTGTCTGGTGCCGCTGGTTGGGGCCATCGCAGCAGGTGCAGCAAACATTCATTTATTCATTTAGCTGTCCCACACACAGGCTTACTGGGGATCTGACCGCCACTGATGAGGTTTTGTTCGTTTGTGTAGGAAACTGTGCCATCATTGGGCCCTCAGAGTGCGCTGCTCACACAGCAGAGCTGCTCCATCGTCTCACTCCCTTCTACCTGGACAATGTGAGTTAGCTGTCATGGGGCACTGATTTCTCTGTTGAATGTCTTTTACTTAACAAGTTAGCGTAGTTTTCTCAAAGAGTGACTTTTGTGGGGTTTTTTGCCCAAAAATTGAAAGGCAGGTGAATAACTTTGTCTGACTGGATTTTCATTCCACTCATTTCAGGTAGTTAGAAAAATGTATAATTTTGCCTGCTGCAGCCAGAAGGCAAATGCCCTCCACAATTTTAGCCCCCAGCAGAATGGATTAATGACTCATTCTGTATGAATCTAGTGAAGTATATACAATTTGGTATGTGATATATTTTAATTCTTTTTAAAATGAGGGCATTTGTTCAAAAAGGATCAAATGAGTCATTGTTTGTTGAAATTAGATTTTGTTCTGACATTCAGATCTGGTATTGTCACATGTGTGATTGAGCATGTCATCCCAGAAAGAGCTGAATAGTTGACCCGGTTATAATTCTCCTGTCTTTCAATGTACACTTTGATTGACGGTGACGTATAAGGAAGATGATGCTCCAGTACAAAGGAATGATCTGATACAGCTCTTGTTTTCCTCAAGGAATGCTTCCATGTGATTCTTTTAGGCACGAATGACTTGCCTGAAGTTGTGGAACTCAAATTTGATCACGTTTTCTTTACAGGTAAACAGACAATCACCTTCAAAATCAGCTTTTTGAGTGTCAATAGAATTATTCATAATGCATTAAACATGATTGTCACTCCTTAGGAAACAGAGAGGAGGGAAGCAGAATTGCTCAGGCTGCAGCCCGCACCCTCACACCAGTCACCCTGATTTTAGGAGGCAAGAACCCGTGTTATGTGGACCAACACTGTGACATTGCCACCACCGCGCAGCGCATCGCTTGGGCGCGTTTCCAGAATGCCGGACAGAGCTTAGTGGCTCCTGACTACATTTTGTGCCACGCGGATGTGAAAGCACGGCTGGTACAAGCCCTAAAGTGCTGTGTGATGCAGTTCTATGGTTCCGATCCCCAAGAGTCCCGCAGCTTTGGCCGCATGGTCAATCTGGAGATTTTCAACCGATTAAGAGACACATTGTGGAGATCTGGCAAGGTGGCTGTGGGTGGGCAGGTGATAGAAGCAGAGAAGTATATTGGTAAGAACATTCTACATTGGATTTCTCAGAATAATGTCCACTAATTCATGTAAAATATCTAATCCTGCGACTCTAAATGTTGTTTTTTTGTTCTCTCTGAAGCCCCAACAGTTTTGACAGAGGTGTCAGAATCAGACCCCATCATGCAACAGGAGATTTTTGGCCCAGTTCTTCCTCTTCTGACTGTAAACGATGTGGATGAAGCAATTGCCTTCATTAGTAAACAAGAGAAACCTCTTTGTGTGTATGCGTATTCCAGCAACAGTAAGGTACACGGCAGACACTGTATCCATTGCTGTGCATGAGGCAGCCAACGTTTATTCTGATCACCTTTTTCTGACAATGCAGGTCATATCAAGACTAATGAGCGAGACCTCCAGTGGAAGCTTTTGCTCCAATGACTGCATCCTTCAGAGTCTGACGGTGGCTCTGCCTTTTGGTGGTGTAGGTAAGTGTGAGGCATCACAGTGCATGCTGGTGGGACAATATAGCCTGCATTGATGTACCTTTGCAAATTTTTTTTGTTGTTGTTGTTGTTGTTAATATTTTATTTTATTTTGGTATCTGTTTTCTGCTTCTTTGCACCAATGGACCAAGTCAAATTCCTGGTGATGTAAAAATTACTTGGCAATAAAACTGATTCTGATTCTGATTGTTGTCAGGTGCCACTGGAATGGGTTCCTTCCACGGCCGCTACAGCTTTGATACCTTCTCTCACAGGAAATCATGCCTGCTAAGAGGCACACGGTTCGAGTGTGTCACCTACCTGCGTTATCCGCCCTACGAGGACCGCAATCTGTCCCTAATGACATGGGCCAGTACCTTGTCCCAGAAGAGCCAGGGCTGGTGCCAGATCCTGTGACTGTGTTGGAGGCCATGTGGGACAAAGCCATGCTGGAATAAAACCAACTGCCCCCTAAGTCATGAGCAGGGCTGACACCCAAGTGTGTTGTTACTGTACTGAAACAAATAAGAGCAAAAGCCTCTGGGGTACCACTGCATCTACCAGAGACTATCCATAGTATTTGGTTAAAGTCAATGTGTGGCAACTGTAGAACCGATGAAAGGTTCTCTCAAGTATTTAAAGTTTCACATCCTAACTCAACTTAGCTGAATGTACATGATGGAAACATTACCTGTGCAACATTAAATAACAGGACACTTTTTTGATGTGCATAAGTTTATTATAACCCATGATGATTGAACTGAGACAAATGTGGACCTCATTCCTATGTAATAATGTATTTACAATATGACTAAAGTATCTGCATAAAAAAACAACAAATCAAGTTTTTTTTTGTCTCAATACTCGTGTGGATGTGGTCATTCAGGTCTTTTGTAGATCTTCTCCTCGCTGCCTTCTTTCATGGCTGCATATCTGGCTACGGTGAACAGGTAGTCGCTCAGTCTGAGTGAAAATGTTGGAACAGTTATCAGATGTGTGGTGGAAGAGCCGTGTTCTCGTAAATTTTTAAACACGGGACTGACCTGTTCAAGAACTTGGCAACATCTGGATCTGCCTCCCCTGAGCGCACAATTGGGGCAACACTAAAACAACAACAAAGAGCTGTCAGGACCAATTGTGCAAGTGAAACAAGAGAAGTTGACTATGTTAAGTCATTTAAGGTAATACTACGATCATGAAACGTGCTGGAACTGACCTACGTTCTGCTCTCCGACAGACTGTCCGAGCCAAGTGCAAAGCTGCGCTGCTCTTTCCACCAGACTGTGAAACATAATGCATGTGTGAAAACCTGGGCTCTAACAGGAATAACATGTACACAGAAGCACAAATGGACTTACTGGTAAAATGAAGTTCGTCAGTGGAGGAAGTTCTCCTGTAAAGGTATCAATCCAGGTCTCCAAGTCTGCAATTGGCTGCGCGGTAAATTTTGTCCTCTCTAGCAAAAACAGAAGACCCCGGTATGATCTTTGAGTACAGAAAACATGATAAAACCACCAACTTTAGTGCATTAGACTAGCCAGCATATGCATACTTATATGACTTTCTCTTGCAGAAGATTGAGGGGTGGCAATATTGGAGCCCACATCTTGTAAAATGCACTGTATCTGCAATGTCAGAAGCAAAACTGTCAGAATAATGTACTTTGGTGAATGCGAACTGTTGGAGGAAGTTAATAAATGCAGCCATGGAAAAGCAAACCTTGTCCAGCTGATATGTGAACGTGTGACCTTTGTCGAGACAAAATTCTCTGGCCAACCTGTAATGGGAGTCGAAATGATAACTTCAGGGGCAGATTACAGACAAAGTTATGAAGTGAACTGCAATGTTGGAACTGTAGAAAATGTACCCTATAGCTGATGACAGCTCATCTGTATTTCCTAAGGCTTCAAAAACATGATCCTCCTTTGGCCTCCTTTCTCCTGTAAATGTGCTTGAGAAACCTGCACAGCAAGAGTCAACTTTTGTTAATACTGTTACTATAACAAAGCTGTGACATATCAGTTTGTGAGTTATGATGATCAATAACCTTTGTCTCCAGTTTTGGTGTATATTTTGGGTACCTTGTCATCCCCATGAGTGGCATAACTGTTGGGGGGAAAACACAGAAAGCGGAAAAGAAGAGAGATGTTTAGAAGATCTAGATGACTACAAAATTAATATTTCTTGATGCTTGTGCTGAGTCTGAACTTTCATGTTCAAACATTGCTGTCTGCTGTGTTAAAACTGGCTTTATTAGAGAGTATCTACCTGTGTAGCAGCTACCAGGCAGCAGTTTATAGTCAGCTACTTGCATAACAGCAACATTAGCTAAACACCTACTTGCACACAACAGGAATGTACAACTACCTTCTGTGTGAACACAAAGGTTTCTTCGTCCGATGCTCGCTTATGAACCTGCCTGTCCGAACAACGCAGCGGAGAAGAGCAGGTTTGATAACAAACGATGTCATTTTAAGCTACTGGTTAGCAGCTAAAGGTGAACGGCGGTTCGTAGTGTATTTTGTCCCTCCGAGGAGTCCGTAGTTAATGGGCGTTTCGTTTTCATCGTATGATTGGTCAACTCACCTGGTGGTGGCAGTGTTCTGGACGCTGATTGGTCAGAGGAAAACATGATCAACCAGCTGCGATGCTGATTGGATGCAGAACGTCAAACGTATGTGCGTCTCTTGTCCAGTGTCAGCTGTGTTTTTAACTCTGGATAACCACGCCGCGTCAAAGAGAGTCTGTGCTCTGGTTGTCTCTGTGTTCTTTGATTGTCAAAATGCGTCGCTAAACCCAGATATTCATCCTTCGTTGGTGAAAGTCACAGAGCTGCGGGGCAGAGCTGTCGACTGCTGGTTGCTGGTTCAGCGGATTAACATTAGCTAAGCTAGCTAACAGTAATACTGTCAGTGGAAAGTTGAACTTGAGGTCATCCAGCGGTTCAGCTTTGGACACATTACAGACTCTGGAAACTAACAGAAATGCAAGTCGAGGACGTGTTCGTGTCTGCTCCTGGGAAGGCCATCCTCCACGGAGAGCATGCAGTTGTTCACGGAAAGGTAACCTGTGAGGATGAGTGACAGCTCAGTGATTATAATGACTGTTTTATTTATTGGTGACCTTTGGTGCTCGGGTCAGTGTCTCAGCTGAAATAATGATATGAGGCTGGATGTTGGGCTTTTGCAGGACAGGCTTAGTTTATCACACAAAACTTTACTATTTAAGTTTCACAGTTTTTTTTTGTTTCTTGCCAGTGCATATTTTTGATTGCAGCTTGCCAGCCTCTGAAAGCCTGACACGTCTCATCATTTGTTCCAGTGGCTCTATGTTGCACTAATTTTTTTTTTTTATTATTATTGATTAATCTGCTAAATATTTTTGTTCAATAATTGATTACGTGTTTAGTCTCTAAAATGGAGAAAAATATTGAACAGACTTTACAGAAGCCCAAGATGACGTCCTAAAATGTCTTCTTTTGTTAATTACCCAAAGAATTTCAGTTTATTATCATAAAGGAGCAAAGAAACCAGAGAGAAGCCTTCAATCAGAGAACATTGACTTTATGCTCCTGTTTTCTTGCTGCCAATTTATTAATCAGTATATTTTTTGGCATATCCCATGTACATGTATCCCTGCAGGTTCATCTACATATGGCCTCTGAAAGATTTTGGAGATCATCATATTTTACCCATTTAATGTGAACACGTTGGGAGTACATTTATGATTGTTCTTGGACAGTGTGTTTTGTAATATTCTGTTTGTTTTTGAAATTTTTCGTTCAGTATAATGATGTTCATGTCTTCTTATTGTCCGTGCATTGTTGCAGAGTTACAGCCACTCCCTGTTTATTATGACCTCTCTTTGTTACAAACTATTTACCTGATTAGGACCTGAAGCGTCATAAATAAATGTATTTTTACAGGGTAGACGGTGTGCAGAATTCTGTTAATTACTGAGACAGATTATTTAATTATCAAAGTGCCTGGTGAATAGTTTAATAGTTGACACCAAATCAATTTGGAAATTTGGAATTAGGAAAATGTACCCAGTTATTACAAAACCATTGAATGCATCAGAAAAGAGCTGGTAGTGTTGTAACACCTTGATGAGCTGCTGTTAAAATGGTGAAAAAAATGTCATCCTTTATTGATCTTTTGCCTGTTCTGATGTTGCTTCATCACAGGTGGCTCTTGCTGTAAGTTTGAACCTGAGAACATATTTGCGACTGCAAGTCACCACCACTGGCAAAGTTTGCATCAACCTCCCAAACATTGACACATTCCACTGCTGGGACCTGTCTGAACTCAGGCGGCTCATCCATAATTTCCACGGTAAGAGAAGACGCAGCACTGGTTACCATAAGCTCATACGAACACTATGTTTTTGCTCTTGCATCTGTATCATGTTCATACAGTCCAATAACATGCATACAGTGACATTTCAGTGTTGAGAGAGTTTTTGAGAGAAATGTTAAATAGTGCACTTCATTTCCCACATTGTTTAGCATCATTGGAAGATGTAACGCAAACACCAGGCAGAGTGAGTTAAGATATGAGGAAACACTCCTTTTAAAACAAAGCACATTTGAGTTCTATTGCAGCTAAAACTTTGCTATCCGACAGGTTTTTAGGAAAAACGAACGGAACCCATTAAAAATAGCCTTAACATACCGACAGCCTTGGATTCCAACACCGACATGACATTTTACATCACAACTAAGTATAATGGTGTATTATCTGACTTAACAATCCGACAGATCGGCTACATTCAGACTGCAGGACTTAATGCTCAATTCGGATTTTTTTTGTGAAATCCAATGTTTGTTCACATTTCAATTAAATTCGACTTGTATGTGATATTTTGTGTGAACTTCATACGACCCAAAAGTGTCCCGCATGCGCAGAAGAGGACACAACGACGTCACACATAGCGAGTGTGTTCAGTGTTTGCGGAAGTAAACGCAGATGGTAACGATGGAGCGTATCTTGCCCCCCACTCCCCAGCCGCCGTCACCGTCGCCGCCGCCACCATCAGCATCAGCAGCCAAATACTGTCTGTGTGTTCTGGCCACTTCCACCCCAGGGGTACGCTCCGACGTGGTGGAATTGGCCGGAACGTGCACGATCACACTGGTCAATTAGGTGTTAAATCCAGCGATGCGTAATGTTCTAACAATACACTGGTTATTATAACAACTATAAACAATAAATATTAACAACAAATCACCTTTCAAGCATCAAGCCCTCCTTGTATCTCGACCTCCGTGTTGACAATCCGACAGCCTTTCTATCCGACATAAAAGAAGGTTTTACATGTAGTGTCGGATTATCGAGTCACAACTGTATGTTGTCCATGGAGATTATTAAATATAATCTGTTAGAAAAACTACTAACTCAAACTTTGACCAGATAAGCATATGAAATAATCGTCACCTTTTTGAAGAATTTTTAATTAAGTACACTTTTGTATATGCATCAGTTTTGTACGACTAAAGATCAAAGCGTGCATCGTTGTGATTTGTGTTTTTACTCGCGCTAATAGGTAAGCGGGACGAGGTGCAACGTCTGGATGCTGAACTCGTGAGGAGACTTCGTGAGTTCGTCGGTGTAAACAATGGAAACCTGGATACTTGCAGCATGGCCACCTTATCCTTCCTTTACCTCTACTTCTCACTGTTTGGATCAAGGTGAGATAGCACAAGTGTGTTCTCATCATTTGCTCATTTTATGTATCACGCAGATGACCACAAAAAACACAGCACAGATTTACAAAAAGTAAAGAAGCCGGGCCCGTTAAATGTCATCCTGAAGCAAAGCGCTTTAGAAATGTAGATGTATACGTATTGACGTTCTCCATCGACAGGCAACGGAAACAAACAAACAGTGTCTGCAAATCTGACACCTTCACCACCCGCAGGCGTTGAGTGTTGCTGCTGTATCTCATTTTTAACAGCTACTGATTGTGTGCGTTTGAGAGAGTGCAAGTGTAAAATGTTACCTTTTTGTCAGATTAAACATTCTACGCTGAATATCGGAAAGCGTGCACTCTGCTCATTCTATCATTAGTTCTCTGTGTTCCAAGAGTGTCCTTCTGTGTGCTTTTAGGAGCAGAGGGAAGAGGCGTCTTCACCAAATTTGAGAGAGATAGTTAAATCCCAGGGAGAAAAAAATTTAACATTTTGCCAAATCTAAGACATGAAGAGGTTGGCTTCATGAAAAAAAACATCTAGATGTGTAACTTTGCTGCCACAGAAGGAGTTTAATCAATGATGGGGGAGGAATTTTAAATGTATTACTTCAAAGGTGCACGCTTAAAGACTAAAGCTATAAAGCCAAAAAAAAAACACACACTACACTCATTGCCCAGAGGTGGTGCAACTTAAAATGGTAGCAGCTGTGACATTTTGTGCATGTAGGTGATGCAGGCAAAGTGTATAGTTGTTGAATGACAATTTTCCTCGACCTTGTGGGAATTCTGCAGCCTGTTAGACCCAAATTTGTGGGTTTGTGTGTGAGCAACAACCCAATTTAAATGAAATGAAATCAGGCTGATTTATCACATGTCGCACGGTGTACTGTTTAGTGTACTGTAGTGTATCATAGCGGGGTTACTTCTTGTTACATTTTATCCTTTTCACAGTGAACACTCCATGTGCTCACATCTCAATGCCATAAATTAGATAGAAATGATATGATATAGTGTATTGTTCAGCTGTTGTGTGAACTAAATGCGGTAAATGTAATTGACACTAGCAGAAAGTGACAAGTACTTGTCACCATCTGAGGGTGTATTAAACTGGTGCTTTACTGCTACCGTGCAGTGTTCAGCTCTTTCCTCTGTCTAGCTCTTAGGTTAATGTTTGTTTAGTAAAAACTGATGCAGATTGGTAAAAGGCAAAAAAATGATAAATTTGTCTTCTTGGAAATGAAGGCGGTAAAGAGAGACAGAAAGGTTGGATGTTAGTTTTAGCGGCTCCAGCTGCTGTGAACAGGGAAGATGCTCGGGAACATTAGAGCTGCAGGTTGTCAGGAGGTTTAATCTGTGCTGACACGGTGCTGGCGTGTCTGAGAGAGGTGATGGGTTCTGACAGGATGGCCACTAATGAGAGTCTGGCACTGGGCCACTCTGCACCCTTTAACAAGTCTGGATGTGTTTTTCCCTCGAGAGAAGAGCCGGACAATTAGTTTAGAGTATTCTTCTTTCTGCCCAAAAGCAGCTTCCCTGACAGACATTGACAGAACTGTCGAGTAAGTTTCTGTTGCATATAGTAGTGTATGTATTCCTATACATTACACTAACTATGCATATGCTGTAGCTGTGCTAGTAAATGTGATTATAAAGAAAGAGAAATAACACATTATTGACTTGATTTATCCAGTATTTTGTTTTGAAAGTGCACTGTTGCTGACTTTAAATGAGAAACTACTATTGTTTTTAATTAATAGGGAGTATTTCTCAATAGTTGTGTGCTTTTTCTCATTTTGGGGCTGCATTTGTAAATTCTTACAGTGATTCTTTTCTTAGCGAGCTGCCCAGCTTGACGCTGACTGTGTGGTCCGAGCTGCCGACTGGAGCAGGACTGGGATCAAGCGCCGCCTACTCTGTGTGTTTAGCTGCAGCTCTGCTCTGCGCAAGTGGAGCCATTCCTGCTCCTCTCAAAGAATGGGATCACACTGCCAGGTAATGACATTATGCTACGGAAAAGTCCTCATCATGAGCTGTGTATGATGTTGGTGTCAACCGCTGTTTTGCAGCGATAGAATTATGAAGCTTGATAATAGCACTCCAAACAGGACACTTAACTAAACACTAAGAAGCATATTAAATCATGGTTTCAAACAGTGCAAACTGTTTCAGGCGAAGGTTGATGTTTTGAAGGTAAAAGACCTAAAATCTCAACATTTATTTGGCAAATAGAAAAACAGATACATAAGTGTGCATTAACTCTATATTGCAAATCACAGTAGTTGCCTCACATACTCCAAATACTAATCTTATGATGATTTTTTTTTTTTAAAGAATGTGCCAACTCTTTCAATTCTTCTTCTAATTCTAACATTTAACATTCCCATAATATTTTCTATTCCAGATATTTAGTAGTGACAGAGGGCTTTTATAGAAATACAAATATCTGACACATTTTTCCCAGAAAAATGTGTCCTTTTGTAAAATCAAAGACAGAAATTAATGTTTGGATGTACTGTCAGTATGATACTCTTGTAATATATTGTACTACAAATACTTAGAGTCAGATTGCATAATCACAAACAGCAGCTCTGTAATAAATTAGTGAACATACAACTCTTTTTAATGCTGCGATACTCCATATGTATGTGAGGTAGTACAGGACAGGACATGGCTGGTCAGGGAGGGTTTGTTGGGCTTCTTCCTTTCATTTTTTAACGTCTGCAGGTGGTGTCAGGAGGACCTGGAGCTGATCAACAGCTGGGCTTTCCAAGGGGAGATGATCATCCACGGCAATCCTTCAGGAGTGGACAACGCTGTAGGAACCTGGGGTGAGACGTGAAATGGTCTTAAACTCACTCCCTTTACACACAACGCTCCTTAATGGAAACATCAGAGTATTTCACCACCACTGTTCATTATTATCTGATGGTTATCTATTTAATAATTTTGGTTTCCCTTCATGTAGGTGGCATGCTGAGATTCTTAGCTGGAAAGATAATACCACTGAGCAGGTACCAAAGCTAATTAACAATTTTTAATTTGACTTCATTTAAAAAGTCAATTAATAAAATCACAGCTTTTTTTTTTCCTTCTTCTTAAAACAAATATTGTCTGACTAAAATTAATACATCAGAGGAGCTCCAGAATAATATGCCTGTGTGAACTCTCTGATCTCTCTGCTTTACTTCCAGGGTGCCATTATTAAGAATCCTCCTCACTAACACCAAAGTACCACGTAGCACCAAGGTACTTGTTGCCAGGGTGAAGGACAAAATTAACAAGGTACTAAATGGTTTCTTCTCCCCGGTGTGTTACTTGCCGACACTGTAATTAATATAATAGGCGGTGCTTTTGCATGGCAGATACTCCAGAGCATGGCGTTGAGTGCCTTCATAAAATATTAAAATTAAACTCTTAGCCAGCACCCCTGTGTGCTGTTGCCTTGGTGACACCAGCAGGTGTGCAGATTTCTGCCTCAGACAGAGATGGGCCTGGATGGTGTTGTGGCAGTGTTGTGATCAGGCTGGAGCATAACCAAAGTCAAACCTACCATTTCACAATCTGTATTTGTATACAGTGGATCCATCAAAAAAAAAAAAAAAGAAACACCAGGTCTTGTAGAAAATACTCACAGGTATTTGCGGTGTTACACGGATACTTGTCCACAAGTCATGTTAGAAATTCTTGTTTTCCCCTCGTGCAGTTTCCCTCCATCATGACCCCTGTGCTTGACTCTGTTGATGCCATCTCCTGCACTTGTGAGAAAGTCCTCTCAGAGATGACCTGTGAGCCCATCACAGGAGAGCACTACAATATTCTAGAGGTACAAATTATTAGAAGACTGTGACGCGTTTTGCTCTGTAAACATGCCAGTAAGGCGTTAGAGGTACAACTATAGTTTTAATGCATCAAATATCTTAAACCAGAGAGCCAGTATAAATTGCCATTTAAGTTTTTAAGTACAGCCGTGTCGTATATTTTACAGGAGCTCATTGACATCAACCAGCACCATCTGAATGTGATGGGTGTGGGCCACCCTGCCCTGGACATACTGTGCCGGGTCACGTTGGCCAAAGGGCTCCACAGCAAGCTAACGGGTGCAGGAGGAGGAGGCTGCGGCATCACGCTCCTGAGACCAGGTACTGTAGGTCAATTGTGTTATGATTGCTACAACAGCGTGCATTTAAAATGTTTGCATTAACGCAACTTTAAAAGGGCAATACTTTATGTGCTGCTGTAATTACCCCTCCAGGTTAGATGATGCATATAATTCAAATGAATCCCTCATTTGATTTGCGCCTCTGGTGCATCCTTTAATTGATTTGTCTAATACTGAATTCAATATGATGAGGGAAGTTTGATGAGCCGAGCTGTCAGAATCCTGCTGACAGCAAATGTTCTGTTTTCCTCAAACGCTCACTCACTCTAAGTCTCTCCAACAACGACTTGATTGGCAGGAAATGATGAGAAGGCTGCACAAGAAGGGGCCTTTGGTGTGCGAGTACTACCGCACAATTGGTTCTAAGGAAACTTTGTATCATCCTCTCTTTGACAAAGCAAACAAGCGAAGAACCTGCAAGTTCAGACTTTGTTTATGCCTGCAGCCTGTAGCGTACTGAATTTTAATAAGTTTTAAATCCTTCAAATAGATTTCCAAATGCTCTTTATTTGTTTTCTTAGCAAGCGTTTCTGTCTGTGAGTCTCAGCAACTGCCAAGTAGATTGTCTTATATCTGTCAACTCTAATGCTCTCAGAGAGTCTTTATAGTAAAGCTCTTTGAGTTAAGGAAGCAAGCACTAAGTTATTTTATCTATGTGTTTAAAAGCTGCTCTTGCATCTGAAGGTTTCTACTTTTAACTGGACGTGTGGTTAGTTTTAACTGTGCAGCTGCGTCCTTTCTGTTGAGCTGCTGCTGGGCATTTCCTGGGTTTTGGACCATTTCCTTTGCAGCAAACAGCAGGGAAGTACCAGATGTTCAGGACAATCACACAGATCACACAAAGTCCTTATTTGTCTATGTCTATGAGGCTGATGGAGTTTTTCTGTCGCTCTAATGTGTTTTTGCTGTCGGTGACACAAACTCAACGTTTACCCCTGAAAGCACCACCGTAGCCCTTTTAGTTATAGACACTGAATTTAAATCTTTGCATTCACCAGCAGCTGTTCTGTTTGACTGTACTACATGTTTTGTGTTTCTAGCCAATCCTTTTCTGACATGACTTCACTATGACCTTTTTATTTGTAGAAACTGACTCCTTGGTTGTCCAGAGTACAGTGCAGGACTTGCGAGACTGCGGCTTTGACTGCTGGGAAACGAGTATCGGTGGGCCAGGTGTCCAGCAGCACTCTCCCCTCTCCGTTAAGGAGGACATTCTGGAGATTTTAAATCGTTATTGAAACTCAACTGTGACTGAACAAGAGGACAAAAACGCTGTGAACTAATAAAGCGGGCTGAGTGGACCGAGGAGCGTTGCACAGGGTGGGGCTGGACGGAGCTTCCTCAAGTATCAATTTCTATATTTTGCAGACTGAAGAAAACTCAACTTTTGAGACTAACGACAACAGCAACAATGAACTTGTTTTGGATGAGCAGAGTTTACATGTATTGTGAGGTACAAGCTCGTGTACTAAGCTCTTTGTCCACTAGATGGCATCAGAGTTGCACAGACGCTTTTTATGAAACAGAATTTACACTAAGAGACCCATAAAATTGATCAGTGTGTAAGTAAAGCATCGGCAGAATTAAAGTGCATTTTCTTCCAAATGTTTAAATCAGTAGGACCTGTCTGTCTTAATGCATTAGATGATCGCCAGCCTTTAAGTACTTTTTGCAGGCACTTTTACATTAAATGTTGCTGGACAACAGCAAGAATGAAAGAGATCTTCCTGTAGGATTTATTATACTGGATATGATGATGTAGAAAAAGTCCGGAAATAATAATGCAATGACTGTATTCAGAGAATGATTGACATGTGAGGCTTCACTCTCATGAATTATAATTATCAACACAGACGGATGCCTTTTCAGATTTAGTTCTGGCATCCTCCTTTATATCGCTGCATTGCTTTCTAAAGGCTGAAATGTAAAATTATGCTAAAACCAAAGACTTTTCTGTTTTCTTTCAGTTCAATTTCTTTCTCAGAGTATTTCAAATTTCTGTAATAGTTTGGCGAAATATTATTCTCGCTGCAGGATTACGCTCTGTTTATTTCTGCAGTTAAAGACTAACTGGCTGTGTTGTTTTGCTAATAGAGGACGGGGGGAAAAGGGGGACAGCAGGAGTGTGTGTGGCCTCTACGGAGCCTCTGGATTAGCGCCACTATAATGTGAATCAACAACAAGCAGTGTCCTTCTGAGTCACACATTTGTGCTGACACACACACACACACACACACACATGCGCGCACACACACACAACAGCTTTTCCAAATTCTTCTCCACCTAATCGCTCATCCTCCTAAGCATTACAAAATATTCTGCAAATGCCGCAGATACAGAAGACGGATCTGTTTAGAATATCCCTGATTTGGGGAAAAGGTCATTGTGGGATTCGGTTGAGTTTGAATATCCATTTCATTTTCTATTTTTTGAATGTCATGAAGATTGAGTAGTACAAATCTGGCAGTGTACGTGAATAAACGACATTTGTCACCCTCCCTCCTTTTCCGCCTGGCGCCCCCTCTGTCCTCTTGAATTGTGTCATCTTTATGTCAGGGCAGCCCCCCGTCAGCGTGCCGCACAGTTGCCCCTAACCCCTGCTGGAATTTAATTACCACTGCGCTTTTCAATTGAAATGGCATTGACGAGGGGGGACAAGAGGGAGACAACAGAGCCGGTTTTATTTGAAGCCCCTCTTTTTCTTTTCTGTCTCGGTCTCTCTCACTCCTTTTACCCCTGCGAGGCACAGATGGTATTTTTTTTATATCAATGTCAGCGCCTGCTTCTTTCTGCTCTGATGAATAGAATCTAAGGAGGGCCTGAGATTATTTCAGATAACAGAGGGAGTGAGGAATGGGGGTCAAGGATAGAGGGAGAATGTCAGAATTAGAGAGATACAGTGAAAGCAGTGTGCTGTCCCAGCAGTGAGGAGGCAGATGCACAAATCATTTAACATTTAACGTTTTGGGGGTTTTAGGGAGTTTTGTCTGGATGGATCAATGTGAGAGAATCAAGGATGAATAATTCATTTTGTCCAAGCAGGAGGAATGAAATGCTAAATGTGAATTTGCTGAGTGGTCATGCTCGCTGTGGCACATTCCCTCTGGTCCTCTGTCGACTGGTGAAATGCTTGTCAGGAGCCATTAAGTTTGAATACAGAATTAGACCTGACTGACAAGATATCATGTTGCTGATGTCCACTGGTTTTTGCTAACGGGGATTTAGTGTATTGCTTCCTACAGCCAGCAATTGCATTTACATATATAGATGTCTGAATTTGTCATTACAGAAAGCTTGTTTTTTATTACATTTTATGTCTTGGTGTCTGCGTGGAAAGGCGACGTGGAATCGGCCACACCGAGGAGGATTTGTGCGGCCGTCCTCTCACAACATCCGTACGGACACAATGACAGAGGCAACATCAACATCATGAGCTCCTCTCTGTCATGATGAGCTGTATGATCCTCTTGGGGGTATTTGCCCTTTCGGTAAGTGGGGGTTGGCGGACGGTGTTGGTAGCAGGGGTCTGATTAAGACAGTACGGCACAAGAGCGTTGTCAAAGAACTCAGAGGATTTAGTTTTACATTGTAAAACGTTTGGAGGAATTCTGTGTTGTTCTTGAAGTCCCAGGTCCTCATTATGCATTTGTTTTTCCTATAAAGTGATGCGTTTTTTTTTAAAAGCAAGAAGAAGAACACATTCTTCCCTCTGCAAATTAAATTCACAAGTAATAAAACACACCATTGCTTAATTCAGGACAGTCAGGAGCTTTGTTGCTCCAGCGTTAATTGGTCTGGTATGACCTGTATCTTATGTTAGCAAACTTTAAATAGATCCTGCGGACCTTACCGAGTCAGTGTAATGACTTTATGATTCCTCTTCTTGGACTATGCTGTATTTTAGCATCTATTATCATCTAGTGGTTTTGATTTGTGGAAACAGAAGCTGCTGTTCAGCAAAAGTTCCATAGTCTGGCTATTGGAATATGGATTTCAGTATTACCATATTGGACTGATTAAACACCAATCCCCAGGAGTTCCCTCTGCATTTGACTCGTGAACCCTCAAAACTAAACAATCTTTTCTTGTCAGTGGTTAAGAATGTCTGTCAGCTCTAAAGACATTTCTTATTTTTTCCTTAATTTTATTGGAATGATCTAGAGAGGCCCAAAGAGGTCAAATTAACATGTAGTTTGGAAAAAACAACAACAAAAGTCTAAAGCTATAGTAGCAAGCAGTGCTTTATGCTTAATGCTAATGTTAACCTGCCACATGGTCACAATGACAATGCTGATATTTATAATGTTGACCATGTACACCATCTTACTTCCATATTGTGCAAGGTAGTCAAAGTCTCACTGGTCCCAGAATGAACTTTTCAGCTCAAAACACTGCACAGATGGTTTATATTAAAATGACTGTATAACCCCTGGTTGTCACCCTGGTCCCAATGGGCAGGTTCAGTGTCTGTAGTTTTAAATGTAGCTGAGCTGCTGCTTTCCACGCCCCCTTCAGGAAGAAAACTCTCTCTACACCTGTGAGCACAGAGCAAAACAGTTGGCACAGAAAATCAGACAGAGATGCAAATTAGTCTGTGAGACCAGGACTTTCTGTCTCTTCTAGTCTTCTCTCTAAGTGGTCATTTTACGCACACTGTTGTTGTTTTTAACTGTTGTGTGCGGTGAGTTTGTCAGATGACGTGGTTATAAAATCACTAGTGGTGCAGAGTAGCAGCGTAGAAAAAGGCTCTGAGGTAACTGCTGGTTAACATTTAGTTTAAATGGACTGTTTTCATACTTGTTTTGATGTCTGACAGCAACAATACATAAATTAAAACGGCTTCATTCAGGTGTAATAAAATGCAGTATATGTGAGCACAGAGAGCAGGAAAGAAGTAAACACGATCTGGATTTAGGGTGTACTAAAGCACAACAGGTCACATGAAAACACAGTAACCCACACAGTCCATGTTAATTGGTTTTAAATCACTGTTAAAATTCCCAAAACACAACGAAATAGACCTTTAACATGCAAATATTTGCTAATCAGGATTAAACACAAAGTGCAGCTGAATGTCATTTGCAGATTTGGTCTTAAAATGTTCAACTAAAAATGTTGATAAACTAATGTCGGTGCCAAATTTGTGGTAATTCAGCCAGAAGTGATAGGCATATTCACTAAAAACTATACATCTATAAATCATGTGATGGTGTTACAGGAAAAGTCTCCAAACTGATTAGGATGCATCATCTAGCAACCATGAATGTCCACGGGGAAAAGGATATCTGAGATCAGCGAGGACCAAAGTGGTTGACAGGTCAATAGACTGAAATGAAAACAATGCCATTTGCATGGCTGAAAAAAGTCAATATCAGGGAAAGGTCTTAAAATAGAAATAATTTTGTGTGGAAAAAATGTTTTTTTTTTCTACTTTCACATCCTGTAAACAAGACATTCTGTCATCTCATTCCCCCCTCAGATTTATTTTGCGAGCCCCTGTGGGCCTCCTGACCCCCAGACTGGGAACCTTTACTGTTCTTAGACAAAATATTTCAAATGAGGTTTCCACCTGGAGAGTCTGTTTGGTCTAGAACTGGGCTTCTTTTAATGCTTGTGAAATGGGCCCACAGTGTACAGACCTGCTTGAGCTGTATTACTGTAAACATCTGAAACACATGACACAGAGCAACTCCAGTCCACGTCCTAGTTTCCATCATGGAATTGTATCATGTCATAGTATTGATCCCGTAATTGATCCTGTGAAGTTGAGGGCATCTGCAACATACTCTGTCATCCCTCAGTGCCAGGAGCGCTCTTGTTTAATTGCAGGCTAAGGCGCTGGTTTTTCATGTTGCCTTTGAAAAGCCTCATTGATTTTTATACCACCCTTCATCCTTGCTGTGCTCCGTTTTAAGAGCAAATCCCTTGTGTCGAAGTTGCCCAGAATGTAGAAGTACGAAATCTGTCAGCGCTTTTCACAAGGCTTCCAGGTGCTATCCAGACACGTTAACACTCAAGTTAAAAAAAGTCAGGCTTCGGCATCACTGTTTTTTTTGCTTTTTTTTTTTTTAAATGTTTAAACGGAAAAAAGAAGAAGAGAGGCTGTGCTACATTCTTCCAGTCTCTGTCTCATATGGGACCAGTTGAATGGGAGGTTGAGTTCAGGGCACAAGGTCAAGCTTCATCACTTTAGCTCTGCCTGTTTGTGTTGCCTTTGGGGGAGAGAGAAAGGTATGCCCAGTATTTTCGGTTGAGTCAAAGTTTTATTTGACTACTTTTTTGGCATCGACAAGGATATATGTTAAATCAGTTTAGCTCTTCCTGTTTTTGATGCATGAAGGGCTCATGCCCGAGAAACACATTCGACTTCAAGAATACATTGCATTAAATCATGAACTAATCTGAATCCAATAATCCAAACAGGAATGTTGTTTTTTTTTTCCGGCGTCAGGCTTTAAACTGCAGCTTACTGGCACCGAAATATATTCAGTACATGAGGGTCTATATAGAACAAAAACATCCTAAATGAAATTTGATTTGCATTAATTTGAGAAGCAGCTTATCTAACATTCATACTTTGAACTTGCTTTGAATTCAAAATAGGTTCTCATCATTTCCCTGGGATTGCAGCCAATTTATTGGATTCCGTTTTTTTTTTCCCCTCAGTGGCTCGGGGAGGAGGATGATCTCAAAATGTTATCACATGACACCATGTGATTGATGGACCATTAAAATGTCAGCCAGATGTACTTAAAACCACAGCTTTTAGGTTGATAAATCATGGCACAAATGGATACATAAAGCTGTTAGAAACAAATATTCCCATCTAGAGCTATCTGCAGTCAGATTGTAATGGATGTTTCTATCTGATGGTCTGTCTGTCTCTGTATGTTTCTTTCTTCACATTTTCCCCTCTTCCAGTGTATCTCTGGACCACTGCAGTCATGTAATTACAATGGGACAGGTAGGAGTGTTCATATTTCATCTGCTGCATTCACGATAACATCTAATAATCCGAAAGCGTTGCAAAATTGGTATCTCGTTGCTCATGCATTATGAATGAGTCACTGATTGCTTTTTTTGCATAGATTAGCAATCATTTCACAGAAATCTTTCTTATAAAAATGTGCCAGGAGGGTTCTATCTCTTTTTCTGAAGAGTTGAGTTGCCACATCCCGCTGCTTTTTAAGATAAGACAGATCAGGTGATACCACTTCTCCCCCTTGCCCCTCTGCTCCTTCTCTTGCTCTCTGATTTATTTCTCTATGCATATCATCATGGGGGGGATAAGTGAAATTTTCAGCCCACTTTGCAGCTGATTGCTCACTTAGTGGATATATTCAGCATCTGCAGTGTTATTGTGTTTGGAGCCAAGTGGCTAAGTACCACTGAGATTCTTTGGCATCAAAGTAAACATTTGTCGACTCCAGGAGTGCATCGGGGGAAGCAAATCTTCTTCAAGGCTCTGAGTTGTGTGCTGTACATATGGATTTCCGTGACCTCTGGTTGTCCTGATTTGTAGCCACAGATTGGCATAACACATAAGAGGCTGGTACGGTCTAATGGCTAGGAAAATAGGCTGAGTACTAGATCCCAGTGTGGGGTGCCAAGCGAGGTTTACATACTAGTTGTGTTTCCTGTCAGGCAAATAACCTGTTTCACAGGCACAATGATCTACATCATACAGTGAAACGTCAAGTCAAATGTTTTTCACAGAGCACTTTTATAAACAGCATAAGCGGTGCCACTCTTGTTTCTACGCAGACTCAACATGAAACAGTTTTTATGCTTTATATTTACACATGAAAGCTTCGGTTTTAATTGAAGCTTTTCTTTTCTTTTTTTTTTCTCCAATGGTTTGATATATATAGACTTCGATTTCAGCTCTGCCTTGTTGCTGACAGAATAACGACAGAAAAGTGTCAACAGTATGAGGGTGCACGAGGTGTATGCATGTGTGGATGCCTGCACTGTGTCTCCCATCGTAACCCCTGGCCTTTGCCCCCTTCCCCCAGATGGGCAGACTCTCAGCCAAGGCCCTGTGGAGGTTGGTGCCCTCTGCCTGACAGCCCGTCACTGTGCTATAGTGGTGATTTTTTTCTGCAGGAGATGGTGTCTGATTGGGAGCAGTGTGTGAATAGCCCTGTCACACTCGATAAGCCAGCAAGACGACCTGTGACGGGGACATATGGCATGTTTGACAGGGAGAGAGGGTGCGAATCGCACTGAATGATAAAATGGTGTTTTTCCCCCTTCGGCAATGTCATGCTTTCAGGCAAGCGTGTGGACCATCGCTCACTCAAGCGGCTGACTCCGGCCTCCTTGTGACATCTCCTTCAAGGTCCTGGGTTTCTCTGCCTTGCGCCTGGCCAATTCTGACACTGCGAGCCTTTGCTGCTCACAGCTGCTCTGTTCGCTTGTCGATGTGGGGAACATAATTGGATATCAGTTTAGTTTAGTGATGCAGACTGGGAAATTCATCTTAAGAGCCTGTTCGTCAGAGCTCCTCTTAAAGCTCTCTGGCACCGCAGCCCTTCATCCTGTCTCTTCTCAGCCTGTCACACGCCTCACACTGTTGATTAATACACACACAGTCTCATCAGACGACTCTAATTGATGGGTTCAGCCTCCTCGGGACCCTGATTTATTTAAAGGGCCATGAACACTGAAGAAAGACGAAGAAAGAGAAAGGAGGAAGGAGACAAGCGGGTCTGGATTTAAGTGTGTCGAGGAAATTATTGAGTTGAACTGCACGCCTCTCATCCTTACTGTCAGCTGGGTCTTGACTTCTGGTGTTGCAGCCTCAACTCCTATCCTGTCAGGTGTCACATTGTCAGTGTTTGTGGCCGTGACAGACAGCCCAGGTGTCACACTCAGGCTTCAGTGCACCATCAGGCACCTCTGCTCCGGTCCCCAGTGGCTCACAGTCAGAGAGACAGCACAGTCCAATAACCCCTCTCAAACCCGGCATGTCTTGCTCCCTGGGGAGTCCCCTGTGGAGTTTACTCTCTGTCCATTGGGCCAGAACTTAGAAACTCTGCCAATGGTCACATGATCCTGCTTTCACTCTGAATGCTAATTATAACACTCCAACTGCTACAGTGCTCTTTCTGCCATTGTAAAGACTGTTTCTGCTGCTTCTTTCTCTGAGACACAAAGAAGTAGGGCATGTCTCTAAATTCACTGATTGGTATTGATGGGGGGATACAGGGCTGCATCAGCTGATTCCAGAATAACAGCTGATTCATTTGAAAGCCAACTGTAGCATTCAGATCTTTGTAGGTGGACTTGTTTAAAGCTGATCAGTATGTTAAAAACAACATAGGATCTAATGACTGTGTTTTAATGTGAAAGGTTAGCTGTTGTAATGAACCCACATAAAATTATTACTGGACTCTGCAGAGCTTTATAGAGTCTTTCAGTTTAGTGTTTTGGTTTTACGGCCTACAACTTTACTGTTTTGGTTCTCTCTGCTACCATTTTTGACTGCAGCATGCAGCTGCTTTTAGCAAGATACTCTAAAGGGCTGTAAGGAAAGTAAATATTGGACTTACAGAACTCAGGGGACGCAAATAGGACTCCACATGAATACTACTCTGTATCTAGTGGTGACTTGTGAGAGTGTAATGCAAGTTCATGAAGTCAGCTTGAAGGGTGATAATATGTCAGTACTGTGTTCACAGCTTGTTTCTAAATTGCCAAAGTGTCAAAAAAACAGTTAGTGCAGAAAAGATTCGTTGCGATAACTATTTAATGCCAATCAGCGAGCAATTTTAGAAGACAGGCAGCTTGTTTTTGAAGCGAAAAATCTTAGTTTGAAGTGTTGAGCTGATAAAATTAACAAAAAAATTAAGATTAGATTATGCACGTACAGAAAAATAGATAGAAAGAAAGACACTGTGGTCGTTTCTATACCACTACAGTTATTGTTTGCTCCACTCCATTCACTTTAACTAGTGTACATTATCTGCAGGTAAGCATCTTGATCAACTTAAATGATGGTAAACAACCCCGTTTATAAAAGCGGTGTTGTTCCCAATGTGTTACAGCATTAAAACGCTACTTACAAACAGCAGTAACACTCCTGTAGTATTGAATAATGACTTCTATGAATACTGTTATTTTTTTACTGGAATATTTTTAAAATTTGATGTTGACACCTAAATAAGGCTTCCTCTGTCTCTGTCAGTGAAACACTGCTGATTGCGTTGAGTCAGGCTGATTATTCTACATGCCACATTTCATACATTTACACCTAATCAGTGTAATTTTAACCATATCTCATAACTCCATGTCATCCATTGGGAAAAGACAGTCTGTTGTTATGTATCTTATTGTGGTTTTCTGACTTTATAATACTGTAATAATCACTTATTTATGTTTATTTAATTCATATAGCATTGAAAAAAAAAAATTAAATAGCTCCAAAGTTAAATTCCGCAGTTTCCTTTATACGTTTGACGATGTTGTATAATTCATTCACAGTTTGGCCTTCACTTCTTGCATGTCCATAAATTGTGTTGACATTTTTCCATTTCTCAGAATTGCTGTCCACGCCTGTGTGAACACTTTTGTGACAGCTGCTGTTCCACTGGACACAGTTTCAAGCTGAGCAGAGATAAGCCAGGACCTTCACTCATTGACCCCACATCAGATTTTTTTTTTGTTCTGGATTCCATCAATAAGGCTTGAGTGGCAGGCTATCCTCTCATGCAGCCGCTATGTCGAATGCTAAAGTGGTCTCGGCCTTGCAGCGAGAGATGACCTCAGTGTTGTGATTGCTCTGCTGCATTGCCATCAGAGGAAAAGAGGGGGTCTTTATCACTCGCTGCGCATTAGTGGTGTGTCTTCTCTGTGCGATGATTGTTTGTTAATCAGCACTTAGAGTCCTTGGTAGTAAAAGAAACTTTAGTCAAGTAGCCATTTTAAGGATTTGGTCATGTTTTATTTTATGCATTTCCCAGGAAGATTATAGGGATAGCTGGCTCTACAACAATATTCATAAATATGCATCGGGCTTTGTGAAACACTACAAACACAAAAGTGGCCATTTTGCATGATTGCATTCACTTACAGGAGGATAATATTGTGAGGGGGGGGAAAGCAATTTTAAAGAATTGTGAAATAAATAAACTCTCAGACTGTTATAAAGAATGGATTTTTTAGGATGGAAAACAAACACGACATGCAGCAAATACACAAGTCGAACCGATGCTGGCTGTTCATCAGTGTGGAGGATGTTTCTCTCAGTTTCTCTCACGCTTGCTGTTAAACATATTTGTTTTTAAGGACGTGATAATGAATTCAAATCACTCTAATAGTTCAAGAAATTATTGCTAATTTCTGTTGTAAACACAAAATGAGTCTTTTTAAGGTCTCCTGTTGTAACGATCACACCCGTATGAGGGATCCAATGATTACTTTCCCTGCTTGTGCTGCTTTTCATGTGCTTGTGATCTCTTCCATTAAATGTGTAATGAAAAGAGAAAAAAAAATCCCCACCTCTGAGGATGAACACTGAAGTATTTAGTCCTCATCTGTAGTCATGAGGGCATCAGCACTGATGAGCGTGGTCAGGGTCACAGCACTTAACTCTCCAAAGGAGGACCAGTGCTTGTAATCACATAATATGTATGATTTCTCATTCAAGTGGAGATGACATTCTGCAAATGCAAATGATTTCACGGACTGTGTAGCTCTGAGAGTTTTGCTCTTTGTATGCATGTTATGATGTATATACCCATTATGTACAGCATGCCAAATGCGGGCTGCTATGCTCAAGTTGGAAGAATGATTGATAAAATATTGACTATTATTTTTAGCACAGCGTGTGGACTGTTATGCTGCAGTAGATGTTCAATTTTCCTGTGTTCTGCAGTTCGGAAATTGAACCCAAGGGGATCATGCAGGAGCTGCAGCCCCTCGCTACGCTGTCTCTCCCCCTCTGTAATTAAGAACAACATTTTGTGTTAGATTATAGGGAGACCCATCGTGCCATTGAACTGGTCTGCCTGATTAATAAAAGGCAGCTAATTTCAGTGGAGGAAGGCAGCGCTCCAAAATGGCTCCTAATTACACATTAGGAGTGTGAAAGGCTCCTGCCGCTCCGGCCTCAATCTTCCACCCAACCCGCAACCCCTCCCCAGCCGGGGTGCATGTGCTGGCCCACCAGCACATTAACGCTGCTCCCAGGAGTGCCTAATTCCAGCCAACCCGTCGGCACAATCAGTGGCAGATGTCAGGAATCGAAGATGATGAATTATGAATATCTCGGAGATGTGAATAGGATACCAGCATTAGGGGAAAAAGATTCCTTTTTTTTTTTTTTTGCCTGAGCCATTTTGGGCAGTCAAATAAGCACGCAGATTCAGGAGGAGTGTGCAGTGGTTAGAGTGATTGATTTCTATTTGTCATTATAAATGGGGTCCGACTGAAATTGGATGTTTTAGTGAAGTCGTCAAGGACTTTATGAGTTGGAGGGGCTGTCTGGCAGTGTAGGGACTGTGCCTGACTGTGATAGCAGTAATGACTTCCTCTTCTCCCTCCCTTGGGTGGTCAACTCAAGGGCTCAGGCAGCTGGGAATGATGTCCCGGAGAGGGCAACATGAACCTCTCAGTGCACAGCATTTGCATGGCTACATGATTACAGCTGAAATGGAGGAGGTGTGGTGAGGGTAGGGCTGGGGGTGGAAGGTGGTGACAGTAACAGCTGCAGAGAAGAGGACAGGAAATGGAGAGCAGTTGTTTTTGTTGCCATTGAGGCACATCCACAGAGGCATGATGGGAATGTTCTGATGAAAAACAACTGATATGTCAGCACCAGTGTATAATAAAAACCTTTCTTGATGAAATTACATCGCCGTAACTTGTAGCCTCTTTTCTCATTAAGACTCAGCTTTAATAAAGATGGATTTCAGCTGAGCTTAATTTTAATAGATTGTTATCCAGCATAAGATGAAATGTGTTGCTTTTAAGCAGCAGGCAGGTGCAGGTTGCTTCAACTATGCTGACCTTTAAACATACCCTTTTCATATGAATAGAAGAGAAGCGGTGGACACTGTCTGCTGTATCCAGGGACCTTGAGACACGCTGATGGAATCGGATTCCTTGTCAAAACAGATGTCAAACTGATGCTGTGGTCTATTACTGACTGACCAGCCGACTGATGAGCTGGATGCTGGTATGTGAGTGCACACCTGGACATCTGTGGGGGGTCACAACCATGGTGAGATTTGAGCCTGGGGCAGGCTGCCAGGCCAGACTTCACCTTGCCACCTCCAATGAGCCCACAGTACATTTCCTCAGCCTTCCTGCCATTCATCATCGCACCATGACGGGCAAATTCATCTGAGCAGGAAAGAGGAGCTAATCCTCTATATCTGAGACAGTGATAGACTTTCTGCTCCACAGGACTGCTGCAGGACCAATGAAATTTAGCCTAAAACTGCTGTGGGGGTTCACAGGAAATTGGCCTTGCCAATCATACGCAGCAACCCAGCGTTGTATCACAAGCCTCAAATTTAATGTCAATCTCGCCAGCATCTGTTCATTTACACTGCCCTATTTTCATAATGCAACTGTATCCATCTCTGACTTTCACTGCAAAGTCGTCGCTTTCTCCAACACGATGTAGAGATTAATGCACAAAAATGTTTTGAATGCATAATTCAGGACATCAGAGGTAAACAGCAACCTTATGTCCATAGTAGAGGATCAAGTATATATTATTTTAGATCTCTCCAACTCTCTATGTGGCTGTATTGATGTAATTTCAACCCATTTTCCTGATGAGTGCCTCAGTTCTGACGCCCACGCAGCTTCTCATAATCGCAGCGGTCAGCATATAAGTGGGCTCTCCACCAGCAACTCAGCAATATTGAAAAGTGAAAATCTATTCATCAACATGTTTTTCCGTTAACTACATCTGAATGCAGAGTGGAATCCCCAATAGGGTTGAGTCATTACTTTCAGTAAAATAACTCCATTAAATAAGATCGAACACAAAGCTGTCCCCCACACGCTGCCTCTACTTTTCCCCGAGCTGCAGCCCCTCCTGCTGTCTCTCAAAGCTCGGGGTTCAGAAACACTAATACTGTCTGCCAGTTCAGTTCTACATAGATTTGTGAGGAGACCAGGGGTGATCATTTCTTCCCCCTTTTTTTCTCCCCTCAGGTGACACTCTGAAATATATTTTGTGTGCCCTTTCACTTCAGACGAGCTCAGTGTGGAGGAAGCCCAGAGGAGACTAATGAGAGAGCGCAGGGGTATGGCTCCGTCTGCCTCCATGCCTCATTTTTCTTGATTTCAGCCGCTCCAGTGTCGGCATGGGCTCCTGCTGGTCAGGTGATGGCGGTGCCAGCTGGTGCATCCAGCTCGGACGGACAGCGATTCATTTCCCCCAGCTGGTGATTTATGGCACGGCAAAGCAGAGAGAAGCTGGTGTGCATGGCACCAGGCCGCCTGAGTTAGTGCACTGTCCGGCCCCGTCATGCTTTACCACACAGCGGGCTGGACTGCCTAATTTACGCTGGCAGACAGTCACATATATCACACCCCGTCTGGCCAATGAAGATTGGTGGTGTTTGAAAGGGTCTGTATACACAGTCGATTTTACCCACGTGTTACTCCCTGCCCAGCATTGCACCAAGGAATATTGTTTCTCTTTTTCTCGCTCCCTCTTTGTCTATTTGATCTTTCATGCTTCATTTCTGCACCTCTTTTTGTTCTCTCTCATCTCTATCTTTCTCTGTCGCCCCCTCTCTCAGCGTGTGGACTTAATGTGAAGTGACTGTGTTGGAGGGAGGCCCTCTCTCGCTGGACCGGCTCCTGAGGACTGTGCCCTTCTGTTCAGGGAAACTGGGGGAGGTCACAGTAGGTAGCTCCCTCGAGCCATGGCGTATTAATGCCTGGGCTGACCTCGGTGATAAGAAGGAAGCTTCGGGCGCATGTTTGATTCATGAGTCCATCCTCAGTGGGCCCTGGGGGGCTTTTTCCACTGCTGTCCTTTTACTGGCAGGGTGGAGGGTTGCTGCAGGGGAGATCAGTCCTGTCTGTCACAGAGAGGTTGGGGTATGATAAAGGCACAGGGCTGGGAGTGGGCCAGAGCACACAGATCGGCCCCTGTGTTGGACACAAGCGATGACTTAATGGTGGGTGGTGATGTGACAGCCAAGTGTTGAGGGATATTAGAACAGATATCAGTGATGGGGCCTGACATCATGAGCGCCTCACCTGCCTGGAGGACGGTTTGTTCAGGAGTGGAATGAGAAAGTGAGTTGAAGGGCACTTGGTGGCTTCACTTCTTTGAACTTTTCTGCTGTATTTTACATTTTCTTCCATTTCAAATATATTGGACGTGTCTGAGGGCTGGCAAAAAGGAGTTAGATGGCTCAGATGGGGTGGAAGATGGGGTTTGTGGGAGTAAGCCGACACAGTTTCAGTTCCAGCACATATCTCCAAATTACATCCTCTGGAGTTTGGTTAGGGATTACTCCTGTCTAATCCTGACAAATGCTGCAGAGTGAGACACATCTCTGACAACAGAGCAACTACACAGCCTGCGATGACCATGGCGATCAGTTTAAAAAAAAAAAAAAAAAAAAACGGTCCAGAGTACAGGATGTACTCACGTGCACTTGCAACGCAAAAAGCTGCACGTGCTGCTGCGATCATTTGCTCGTCTTGATTAACATATTGAAAATGGCCAAAAAGAAAATCACAAAGTTGCATTTTTGACAGATTTAGAGGTTGGTTTTCTTTTTTTTTTTTTTGCTCACTAAATGGTCAGTGAAACATTTAGGTTGTGCAAAATGCAAGTATTCAGGCCATGCTTGCTTGCCTTTATAAGAAATGTTTTTCTGAAAGCCCAGATCTGGGTAATTACAGTGCACAGAGAGAGAGAGAGAGAGAGAGAGAAAGAGAGAGAGAGGCACATCCTTGAACAACAGTATCTTGCCAGACACTTCAGAGCTCCTAATGCCAGCTGTTTGAATATGGCTATGTAATACATAATCCTGATTTGTGTTCCTTTCAGTCACCAAAAGATCTGTACATGCCTCAAAGAAACTTGTCAAGGCTTTTCAGCGCACATTGCCTTCTCACAATCAAGTTGATGCTTGTCAACCCTACCGCTATCAAAATAGTCACAGTAGGGAGGGGCAATCCACTTTTCACACATCCCATTGCTGTCACCTCCTTCTGCCCATCACTAATCTTTAAAAGCTATTTGCAGTTTTAATATAGATCTCAAATCCCGTTTCCCTTTCTCTCCGCACTCGTACACACACACACACTCATTGTTCTTCTTTTGTGGTTTGCAGGAAAGCTGGGTTTGGTGGGAAGAGCGAGCCTTCTCATTCCTCTATGCGTTCCCATGGTCTTGCTTTTGTTTTAGCTAAGCTGGTGCCCCCGGATTAAAGGGAAAATAATCCTTCTTTCATTGTTGTTTTTGTTTTGAAAACCTGCTGAAAAGCGATCTGTTGATTTTTCTCTCATCTTTCACAGATTAAGTTTAAATTGAACGATGAAAGGAGAATTCGCTGGTAATGTCTGTTTATGTTGGTGCACGCCGAGGCAGAGGTAACGCCGGCTTCGTTTCCTCTGGTGATTTCGTTTGAACGCGGTTGAGTGAAGGAGCTCTACAACCTTTTCCAATTTGACAATGTGTAATGCACATTTGCTGTGAAATGTGGTGTATGTTTAATTCATACAATCTCTGATTCATATCCACTTGAATTATTGTCTGGCCCTGCAGCCAAGCTACCCATTTGTGTCAGATGGCAGACTAATGGTGATATTAATGAAGTCATTGCTTTAGTCAGAAAATCAATAGTCACTCGAAACAGTCAATGCAAGCGAGTGGGCTTGAATGGTGACCTAGTTCCCATGTCATGACAGCTCCTAACCCATTCTGTATTGTTTGATGCTCACAACATCTGCTACCTTATTGCTGTACAATCATATTTATGCAACCAAACACACTAGAATACAATGCACAGCAGCGCAGAGTATCTGAGGAGGAATTGGGGCAGCTGTAATTTCTTTGTTTGTGTGTGACAATCAACACTGCCAAGCAAAAATGAAGTTGCTGATGCTTCACACGACTAGTAATAGCAATATTATTCCACATCATTAGCTTTGAAAAATAGCTCCGAGAAACATCAACCCTAGTCCTCTTTTTAGCCACAGAAGGAAGGGGGCCAAGTGGGGCCAGGAGGTTAACCTGGGTTTGGTATTAAACAGCCCGGCTGTTATTGTTGGGTCTTGTGAGTCTGTAAAAGACCCAGCAGCGTTGGAGTTGGAGTGAGGCCACGCAGAGGTCAGCAGACCAATGAGGAGAAGGTGAGGGGGGTCTGTATACCAGCTCTGGTTCCTGCTTACAGAAGCAGCCCTGCGCCTCACTGACATCAGTCAAAACTCATGACTGTGTTATAACTGTGTTCTGTTGTGCGCTCTGAGATGAATAGGCTCTGCATTCAGTCTAACAAAGAGTCTTGGCATGCATACAGGAGCAGGAAGTGGGAATTCTAATACTGCTTTATCATGGGCAATAAAAGAAGACAATATGAGCTGTCCCCTCTGAACTGGTTTAGTGAACACTCACATCCCTATCTTCTGTGGAGAGACACTCCCTGCAAGTCATTTCGCACAGAAGACATTTTTTATTTGCTTCCAAAGTGGCTCACAATGGCTTGAGTGCATATGTGTTTCAGCACTGATAGCTTCAGTCCGAATCAGTCACGGTAAATGTAGCCGTGTCGTGTTATCCCTGGAGTTGCCATACACGTGTCACATTTTTCTTAACATGACAATTATCTCTTTACGCTCAGGTTGCTATTACTTTGTGGTAGATTGATTTTTTTTGTGCAGAATGCTGCTAAACGCCAACTTTAGAACCATTTATGTGATCATTTATTTTTCTCTTTCCATTTACGTATAGGTTTATTCTCCCACAGCAGACATTTTGACTTGTTACCATTGTCACATGACATTAACATAACATTAACAACAACTCTGTTCTATTCAAGCGTCTCAGTAAGCCATGACAGCGTGACAGTGAGCCACCGTGCACAATGGCAGTACCCTGAAACCGATGCAGCTAAGCAGAAATCAGCTGTCATTATTTTTCATTATTTACAACAGTGCTTTCCTATTAGTCATTTTTAGGCACTTTTCTACAGTTTTCAACTCTTAGGAGACTCCAGAGTCCATAAACAACCTAATATCTATCAGACTATAAATTTACTGTACGTCAGCTGATGAGTGAAGTATAGGAGCTATGCAAACAAATTAGCATCCATGGACTCACTCTGTTAAGTCGAACTTGTCACTCTTCTATAGGTCTCCAGCTGGCTCGAAATCTGGAGACTGCAAAGGTCAAAGCATATGATTCACATTATTTTCAAGCACAATAACGCCTCTGTTGTGCTTCCTCTGCTTTTATCAGCTTTTTTTGAGGTCATGTATTTCCTTTCCTCTGTATGTATTGCATAGTGTGCAACGTGTGACAGCTGCAACAAACAATGCAGATTTATCCCAAAGGATGATTGTAATGAGAATGAGTGAATCAGAGTGACTCATGTAAATATATATAAATATATACGCATTATATTTAGTGTATGCTGTATGTTGTGCTTTACAAGCCAAACTCAACGACAATGTTGAGTATTATCAGAATATCAAACACAGCAATATCGGTGAGGTACGCTGTCTAACATCAGGCCAAAGTGTCCAATAGGCGTTTAATTAGGTTGAGATCCGGTGACTGTGGAGGCCATAGTCCATGATTCACATTATTTTCATCAAACCGTTCAGTGACCTCTCATGTCCTGTGGATGAAAGCGTTGTCATCATTGAAGAGACCACTCCAATCGCGCTAGAAATGTTTCATTATAGGATAAAGGTGATCACACAGAACAAATTTGTATTGATCTGCAGTGACTCTTCCCTCTGAGGGGCCAAATGGATCAGACGGTGGCAGCAAAATGCCCCCCCACAGCACAACAGCGCCACCGGATACCCTCACTGTAGGGGTCAAGGATTCAGGTTATTCCCCTTAATTTGTCACATGTCGGTAAATGTGCTAACATTAGCGCAAACTGTAAGATTTAGCTGATGAAAGTTGAGTAGATAATGACAAAGAGTCTATTCTACATTTATGCTTGCAGTATATCTAATATAGTCCACAAAGCCTTCTTTCAGTGAATCAAAGATTTTTAAAGGCTTTTTTTTCTCATCTTTTCTTCCAAATATACTTTATACAGTTCACAGTATATTTTTATTCGTACATGAAAACAACTTGTTTAGCCACACTGGGTTAAATACTATAACTGTTCTTGCTCAGAACTGAAAATCTACTGTAAGATCACTGACTGTAAAAGGTGAGGAGCTTAATAATCATGATTGTTTGTGCACAAAGGGCCATAATCTTTATCTGTGGGGCTAACTGAGGAGTGGCTGTGCGAGTCAGCATCTCCTCTGTGGGCTGTAGAGCAGATGCAACTAAAAAAATGCTGTTACCAGAGACAGCCTGGTCCTCGGGCTAAGCTCAAACACCCAAATGCCAACCCCCCATTCCCACCTCCTCACCCCTTCAGCAAAACTTCCACATTTTAATCCAATAGTGTGCATAGAGCTCAGGGAAATGATATTTAGGAGACAATGAGTGCCCTGCAGAGAAAAAGAAGGGAGGGGGGATTAGAGTGTGTCTCTGAAGTGGCTTTGACTCCCCTACTGATGGAGAGTAATTAAAGCAGCCTACTGTGTTGTCGATGTAGCTAAAGGGGGATAATAATGAAACATCACAGCTCATAGAGCCTGGGCCCGAAGCTCCATACTTTGGCCTCGAGCCCTGATTAGGAGCACAGTCACTATGTAGGTTGTTTCTAGACTTAATACTTAATACAGACGTACGCCAACACGCTGCTGCTTTCAAATGTTAGGTTTTGTTAGGTACATTCAGTACATTTTCAGAATATTTTTTTATTTAATTAGAAAGTATTTGAAGCCATAGCTAAGGGGATCACGCACTAGTCCGACATTTTGATCAGATGACGCACAAAGGGTAGAAAAACTGTCTGCCTCAGCCGGGCTAAGAGGGCATTAGTAAAAAAACGAACGTTAACTATCGCAGCTATCTGAGGTTGCTGTTTCCTCACAGGCCAATTACACACAAAACTGCGTCGCGTCTGTGACTCATCCTCGTCGCCAGACTCTTCTTATCTTCCTTTAAGATAATCTGGCAAGCCCTAAATGCCACGGCTTGCATCTTGAAACATGTCAGTGTGCTCAACAAAGTGTGTCTTTGATACAGCATGGAATAAAATGGATGACTGACTTACACATATAGTGTCCGGGCGCTGAGCTTTAGTGTCAGCCAACACCTGCGCTCTGCCGCCTCCTCTCTGCAGGTTACTGAGGGTCACATCGGCTGTGGGTCCTCCTTTGAAATTTTTTTTTTTTTTTTTTACTGAAACCCAACGAAACATTAGAGCCGTCAGACACCTGCCTGCTGGAGTGAACCTGTGTGACTGTATTCCTGAAATGGTAATGTGTTTTTTTTTAATGTCAGGGCAATGAGTCATGATGTATTGTCCATTAGAGATTTGTTTTTTTGTTTTTTTTTTAACTTAATATTTATAAAATGCCAATTCACTGTTTACGTTTAGTTTAATTTGTAGGTAAAGAAAAAAAATCATTAATGCTGCAAGACGTGTAGTTAAAGATTTAATTGGATAATTTGTTTTCTAATTCCTATGGATCACTTATTGTTACAGCAACACAGTCAGGTGTAAATAAATCACAATAGAAATAGAGAGAGAGTAGTCTGGTGGTAACAAAAAGGCAAATAGCTCTGAAATGAAAAGAGGCCACGCTCGTTGTCGGGAGTGAGATTTCTTTAACTTAAATGAGCTCCGCAACATTTAAATTAATTTGAATGGAGCACGATATTACGATTCCAAGTTTGGAATCCGACATAAAATCTGTTGAGTACATTTATTCAAATGTATTCAGCCTTAGTGCAGTTTGTTGTGTTTTGGCTGGTCCCAGAGAAGAAATACTTACATTCCATATTCATCAGGATCAAATGCTGATCATGTCTGTACTTCTGCTTTTGTTTGTTTTTTTTGAAATGTAAATAAATAATCAAACCAACAAAGTCCCTCGATTGGTCTTTGTACTGGATGTAACATACGGAGATAGAAAACTAATGAGAAATGGAGGAAATAAATGTATTGCAGTAAAGATGAAAGGAGGAATTCACAATGTCTAGCTTTGGACATTGTTTTCTGTTTCTTTTATGACCACCTTTTTTTTTGTTGTTGTTGTGCACCAGTAATTTAGAGTAGACTTCCCCCTCTGACTCATTTATCATTATTGAGGCTCAAGGTTACGGATTAAATGCAACGTCTGAGGAGGAGGAGGAGGCCTGTTTCTCCGAGTTTCTTCAATCTTCATAAAACATCTTTAGAAGATGATGCTGTACTTTATTGCACTTATGTTCCCTGAAGGCATCTTTGCCGGATGTACGAATGGCTGGATTCTATTGGTGGAGACAGACTCAGCCAGGCTTTTCTGTAACGGTGGTTCGCACGTGGCTAAAGAGCGGAAAAGGCGACTGCAGGTGAAAGACAATTGCAGATTTCACCTATTTCAAGATCACCTCTTATGATCACGAGCGGTTCGGTTTGGAAGACCGTTCAGAGAGTATTAAAGCAGAGATCACAGCCACAGAAAGAAACAGCTGGGATAGAGCTCACTCTGCCCAGACACATGTGGATAATGGATCATTTTCATTCCAACTCCAATGCCTTTGCCCAAGTTAGGGCCTATAGAGGAAGGGTGGAGGAGTCAGCAGATGTTAAATTGAGCATGGAGCGAATACATAATGAGTTATTAGGGAAGGAAAACATGTCCTAAATATGGTGGTATTTCGCACACAGATCCCAAATGGTCAAAGGACTCCGTCTCAAAGCCTCAACCCCTGCGGTGGTCCTGGCAGGGGGAGACGATATGGGGAGGATGGGTTTCGAGGAGGGCAATTCTGGTACTTTTTGAATTTTGGATTTCAGCATTTAGGTCAAACTTTACCTCGGGTCTTGCAACCATCTGCTCTCGGGATGCAGGCCAAGGCCACAGGGCAGGGTTCTGGTCCTGTCAGGATCTATAGCGGGGCCTTATAGAGCTCAGTATATCCCTGTGATGTGCCCTCTTCATACCCTGTGTTTCAGGTGTTTTCCCTTTTTAGCTGCATCCTCCAGAGAGCCAGCTTTAAAATGGATGATTGCCTGCGACCGTCGCATTAAAAGCATTAATCCCGCTCTTATCAAGCAGGGAATGATGAATTAGGAGCGTCAGCTCTGGGCTCACCTTTGTTGTCATTTGAACAAAATCAAAGCTTTAAATCACAGGGCTGCACCTGGTAATAGGAGGGGGGGTGGCGTTCTAATACTGTGTGTGACAGAGCCGCACTGCTTCCAGCTGATTTAATAACTCCAGAAGGAGGGGGTGGCGCTGGGCTAAATGAAAATTTGAGCAAGGTTTTAAAATATATGATTGCAGGATGAAATGGCAGTTGCCCTCATTTCTCTTCAGTTAGTGTTCTTTTCCCTTGCTGTGTACTACAAGTCAGCTGAATTCGAGCTGTCAGTCAGTCATTGTCAGGCCATTTTTAATAAGATTTGTAACAATACAGCACTTTATGTGCTCACTGTATGATACTGGCTTTTTCTTTTCCTGCTGGGGTCAAAGGCAACTGGAATCCTTTAGAAGATCAAACTGATGTTTTCTGCCGTTGAAAACCTTGTTATAATCAACGCTGATTTGTTTAGAGGAATAATATGTGTCAGTACAAGGACAGAAAACGTGCTCTACCAGGGACTTTCATTCCCTGTTGTACTGAGCTGCTCCAAACACTATTTGCAACCTACAACAATAGCAGGTCACACTGCTCTTATAACACAGACTACTGATCTGATACAAAATGTTCATATGGTGTAAATTTTACTGACTGCACGCTGAACGGTACTTTAATTTAATGCCGTACAGTCTTTTCACATCATTTTGATAGTGAGGTGGGGGAGTGCAGCAATTGAACATGACAAAACAAATCAACCCTGGCTTTTTATGTGTTCCTGTTTGCATATTTTAATCAAATTGAATTGTTTATGAGCAACATTTAAGCAGCTAACCTCTTTTCTTGTTTATGGAGTGCTGCCACGTATTTATGATAAAAATAAAAAAAATAAAACACACAGGCAAAGGAATTAAGCAACTGCTTTTAATGAGAAACGACAATGTAACTCTGTTATTAAAATAATTTTACCATGTTCATTTCAGTAAATTCCCACATCAAAGCAGCTCATTACATTTTGTTAATTAGACCTAGAATAATTGACCCTCACTTCAAAATGTAGGAATATGAAAGTAGGTTTCTGATGTTCACTAAAATATGGGTTGGACTTGAATAGTGTAGCCTTTCTGCAACATCTGAAGCAGCTAAAGGTGATTTTCCACTTTCTAAATTATATTACTATTCCCCTGTCCCCATCTTCTATACTCTTCCTATTTTTCTCTGGCTCTGTCATTTCTTTTCTGAACACCCACAAGGTCTGTAAAGCACTCAGCCAGCTCAATCCATACCCTTCAAGTAGCATGGAGACTACTCTCCTTTGAGTCTGTAAATGCTGCAGAGAAATATGTGAAAAGACAGTTATGTTGCAGTGAATATTAATGGCTCTTTGAGTGCTTGCTCCATGGTAAACAGAAGGATTGAGTTGACATGTACCCAAAGACATAATTTAAATCTGGGGAGGTCACAGGAAACATTAGCAAATTATCTACCCAATGCCTTCCAAGATCTCCTGGCAGATAATGGAAAAGCCAATCTATTTGGCTGATCGGTATCTTATCGGCATAGGCTGAGAAAAGCTCACAGTAATTTCACTTGATATGATAGAAGATTTCCCTTCACTTTGAGATTAGGTTTGCCTCAGGGGTCTGTGCTATAATTGTAAGCCTCTAACAAGGTGAAACATTTGTGGAATTCACAACTATATTTTTCACGAAACATGCAAAGAGAGGGCGTCGCTGAGTGGGAATAAACACGCGTATCCTGTAGTTAATACTGAAGCAGCTCTTGGATGGTGACTCTTGGAAATGTGTTTCATTTGTTGTGATGTTCCATTTAATTTTAAAAACTGGAGTTTTAGTTTTGTAATTACACCTTCCCTCTATTTTTTTTTTTTTGTAGTTGTCATTTTAGTGTTATCACTCTTAGAAATGGCACCCAGTACAAAGGCTATTAGTATTTCTTTTGTGCATGTTCAGGAAGTGTTTAATTTCCTTACTTAAAGGGCTCATATTAATGGCTCATAATTACTCATGTTGGCTCATATATCAGCTAGAAAAGGCTGCATAACAACCCGACCAGGAGTATGCAATTATTCCAGCAGCTCGGTGAGGCTGCAGTGATGCTAAATGCTAACATGTGGTCATAAGCAGGTATCATACCATACTGTGACCATCAATGTATATCAGTAACATTTGCTATATATAATGTTTTTTGAGTGGCTTTGCAAGTATTTGGTCAGAAACAAAGTAACAGACATATTTAGTTCTGCCACTATATTAAAAGCATCGTCAACCCTGACAAGTTAATTTAATTGAAAAAACAGAGACAGAAATGAATACTGGAGAAATTGATCTGAGTAAATCTAGTTACAGATTTGAAGTAATTATAAACTTTGTTGGCCAACTGTTCAATTCAGGATTTTAAGTTATAAAGACTCAGAATGTGTCTTGTTCAATAATAAAGACACAATGTAATACGTTTGTTGAAATTCACTTTAAACAGATGAAAAAAATGTATATTACCCTGATTTATTATGGATGTAAATATACAAAACAGTTCTATCATTTAAAAAAAAGAAAGAAAAAGTTTTATATATTTTTTCATGGATAAACTCTCTTGGAGTCAAACTTTTTAGTTTTTGTGTTTGTCATATCCTCCCTCCACCATGGTTCAGAATCATGTGTTGAATGAAGTTCTTGTCTTGTTCATTAATCAGATCAGACAAAAGGCACACTGAGGTGAGATCTTCAGTTTATCCATGACAACAATATTAACTTCATATCTCCAAAATGTGAACTGCTGTTAAAAGTTCAGGTGAGGAGAAGTTCTGGGTCTCATCCTCCTGAAGACAGAGAACACAAACACCATCCATCCATTCATCTTCTATACACCGCTTAATCCTCATTAGGGTCATGGGGGGGCTGGAGCCTATCCCAGCCAACTTAGGGTGAAGGCAGGGGACACCCTGGACAGGTCACAAACACCATTAAAGACGTTTTCATTACTAAAATCTTAAGACAATAAGGACATAATACTGCTAGTTAAGTCAGCAAGTAGTTACCGGTGAAGCATATTTTGTTTTCACAATCACTCAGCATTAATAGCTCAATAAGTCTTAAAATAAAGGACCTACTCTTTAAGAAGTTAGATGCATCTTCCCTAAAAATGACACGGCAGCTGCTTCTGTTGGCTCTGTAATCTGTGAGACAGAGAATTCACCATGCGCTTGGTTAAAATGGTCCACATGAACCTATGATAACTTTAACACTCCCAGCAGCATAGCAAGAAAGACATACTATGTTTCTGTTGCATTACAGTCAAACAGTTGAACAGTGAAACCTCATCTCTTAAAGGTCTTCATCAGGTTTGGACAGAAAACTTAGAAAACAAGCCAAGTTTTTAAAAAGCACTGGTTAGAAGCATCTCATATTAACTACATAAACAGTATGCTAATAATAATTGCGGAACATAATTTATTCACATTAAAGTTCAATCTGAAAACATTCTGTTAGCTTAGGTGGAACTTACCAAATGTCACCAAATAAAAACATGATTAAAAGAGAAAATGGCTTAACTTCATAACAGTCAGTGGTCAAACTCATGATGAAATATGTTTAACAGGGGAAAAATTTTCACTACAGTTAGCCCAGACAGCATATTCACTGCTGAGGAGAATGCATTTCCACTGACATACCAGGTATATGTGACAAAATCAGCACAAGGACCAACCAAAACCAAAAATATGCGACTGCAAGAGAGCATTACCGAACATCATGTGTGGGCATGTGCGTACGTGGGAGGCGTGTTAGCGTGTGTGTACGGGCTGATCTGGAGTCATTTCGGAAGGATTTGAGCATAAATAAATTATTTCACCTAAAATATGGATTTTTATTCATAGATATTATTCATGTAATTTGCATGCAAAATAGATCTACCCAACCAGCGGACAGAAAATTCATCCTGCGGCAAAACTTCAAAAGCCCAGTTTTGCGGGAAAACCGTGGACCTGGCAACCACGTTAGATACTGTGCACACATCCTGAGCTCCAAATACCTTTTCTCTTTAATTTCGACATGTAATGCAGCTGCCCTTACAGAGTACATACTGTTGCATGCAGCGTGCATACAACTGAGACGTACTACTTTATCATAGCAGTGCGCCTTAAGCTTTGACTGTCTTGCTCATATATCCATTGTAGTGTGTAGTGCAAAATGAGCTGTCATCTGTTTGTGCGCTCTCGGCGGCTAAAGCTTGTTTATACTCGTGCAAAGCATAGTGACATATATGTGCAGAGGATTGTGGGTCAGAATGGCCAGAAAAGCATGCTAGCTTGTGCACTGCAGGATGTGACCAGATGTAGTGGGACATCCCCGTATTTCTGCAATACTACATTTGACATACAACGTATTGGGACATGCTGAGTCTTTATGTGAGCATATACTGTGATGATGCAAGGATCTGAACACGCTACTAGTAAAGAGAACACGGCAGTTGTGTTCTTTGTCATGAAACCAGCTCTGAGCATGCCCAGAACAAGCTGAGTGAATTAGTCAATCACTGCGTTTCTGTGCTGATGAGGGGGTGTGGTCTAAAATAGAAACTGATATATTTAAGTTCGCTCAACTCAAAGATTTTAGTGAAAACAAAAGTCCTTCCAAAATAAAATAAGCATTGTCACCAAACTATGGTATTCTTATTATTAAGATGGTGATGTAGCAATTGCTTAAACAGTTATCTGAATGATATGAACCACATTTTGTTAGATTAAGACTTTTTTTTTTCCACTCAGCACCACAAATGTCAGCCTTATTTTGGTGCAGAAGGAAAAGCCATAGAGATGACCAAAGTGAGTAGTAGCTTTATCCTCTGGGAACCATGAATGTCTGTTCAAAATTTCATGGCAGATCCTCCAACAGTTGGCTTAACAGTTGATATCTGAGTCTCAACCAAAGTGATCGACAGATGGGTGGACCGACATACCGACTTTGCCAGCGATGACGAAAAGTTCAAGTCCAAAGCAGATGGAAGGGTAACTACATGGGTGGATAGATGGTTGCATGAAGGAAGAATGAATCATTAATTTAATGACAATTCTAGCGTCTGCGTGGCCAAAATGTTACACCAATCTGTCTAAATTATGCTCCACTATTACAGGATCATTCATGGTGATAAATATTTGCACTTGCTGTTGGCAAAGCAATTGTCTGTGACCTTAAAGATGTGGAAATGAGCCATCAGTGAACTTGAAGCCATCTGTTGCACATCTGTAGATTAAAGACCCATTCACTTCCAGGAGAAGAGCTGCAGAGGGAGGAAGGCAGAGAGGCAGAGACAGGCTGAGGGGAATTTTGCCTTAATCTTGTGTCTATCCAGTCAGATTCCATCAGACCGGTTTCTGCCCCATATTGTTCTGCCCTCTAAGGTTTTGTTTTAGTTAAGCCCAGCTGAGCTACCTTCAGAAACGGTGGTCCACCTTGACAGAAACGAGCTCTGACAGCTGTGGCCATAAAGTGGAAACAAATCCGTGGCTCTCTGTATGGCCTCTGGAATTCCACAGCTCTCTGGGGCCAAATCAGCTGTCCTTTACGCCGATCGATCCGAGACCATTGATTGCCCCACCGATTTAATTTGCTTTCTGGTGTCTGATTAGTAATGATTTACAGAGCCCCTTTGTCCTCTATGCAAAACCTTAAAGCAATCCTTCTGATGAATTATCAGATTTCTTTCTGTGCTCCTTCATGTAAGAACCTTAAAAATTCATGGGTTACGACCCCACCCGCCAGAGAGCAGCATGTTGTGCCCTCTGGTGATCAGCGGGAATTGGAGGAGCTTGTTTTCACCTCACCGCAGTAAATCTAGTAGCAGAGGTCATCAATGCAAGAGACACTTGAAAAGGCGAACTGGCAGATTTCTGTTGTTTTCCAACTAAACTACTGACAAACTTCACTGGTTGTAAACATTTGAGAAAACTGATTAATGACTTTTCCGTCATTATATATGTTAACATAACTATTGAATACACTGTGTATGTTAAACATCCCTTGATAAAACTGGTAGTAAACTGTCAGTCAGCTGCTAAAACATGTTTTGTTATTCCTGTATCATGAGCACTGCAATTTGTTGGATTGCAATGAAATGTGTTGTCAAGCATATCCTAAACCGTCAGTTAGATTAAACAGAAAACAGATACGGCTACTAGTAGTGGCATCCTAACGAATTTTGACCCTTTTATGGAAAGAAGTTACATGCAGATTTTTTGATCCAGCATTTTTTTTTCTATTAAAATTGTCTAAAACACATAAAACAGTGCGTCCAGCAGACACAGCGCTCCACGATCACACCATGGAACCGCTGTGTTTCTTGCCAGATGAATGTGTGTTGAATATTCATCCCAACTTTAACTCATAAATATCCGTTACAAAGAAAAGTACCGTGATTTAAACTTTCATCAGTTTCAGTATCATTGTAGAATCACATCAGTGGCATTTATAGCCCACATTACAGAGACCAGCCCCACATGCCATGCTCTCTATTCGCTGTAACCTCCTCCCACCATGGTGCAGAAAGAGCTCCGAGGTCACAGCTGCAGCATGCGGGGGATGTCAGGGCAGGCCGGGTGGAAACATGGGCCTGAGAGGAGACATTTTGTGGACGGGAAGATACAGAGGTTCTCTCTTGCTGTAAGGATGAAGAGCCGAAAGTGAAATTGTGCCAAAGCAGCCTCATAAGCGAAGCCCCCCCCCCGCCGTGACCCAGTGACTCCTGCTGCAGGTTTCTGTGGTGTTTACAGTCCAGTGATGAAACACAAGAATACAAGCGTTCAAGCATTGTACCCCTAGAAGAAGCCTTTAGTCTGACAAGACAGCATGATGTCAGTTCAAGAACATCTTGGTGGAGCAGGTTTTTTTTAACTTGCTTCACAATCCTGAATATTGTAATTAGAAGCAAATCTCATGTATTGCAATAGATGAGTAGATCCAGTTAAAGAAAGATAATAGGAAGAAATGATACGTCTCTTTTACCATCACTTTTTGTTTGCAAGTAGTCTCACATAGTCAGACCGCTCACAATCCTATTGGGTGGAGCTAAACCTAGGACGCTTTTGAAATAGCGATGGTGGAATTTTTTATTTATTTTTTGTCATACAGAGATGCAAGCCCCGCTGTTGAAATGAATAATTAAACCCAATCAAAAAAAAAAAACCCCAGCAAGGCCACCATACTGCATGATCCACATGATCCATTGACTTAACCTTTCAGTGTGAAAGGTTTCAAGCCCAGAGGTTGTTGTTGTTGTTTCTTGTGGTGAAGATAGTTTTTCTAAAAAGATAACACATAGAAGTGGAAGCAGAGGAGAAAGCTGCCTAAAATGTGTGACCAATGGCAGGCTTGTACCCGCAGTCTACATCTGTTGAGTCAGACTAGTTTATGGATGTACATTTTGCAGTTTTCAGACATTTACAGGCCATGTTTTCAATAACAAAGAGGTCCAGACAGGATCTTGCTTGCATCCAGTCTTAATGGTAAATAAAAGGGAAATATATTTTAATTTAAATACTTTAATTTTTAGCACTTTAACACTTAGCATGGATAGTCAAAGGTATGAAAAACTGTTTCTATTAGATCGCCATTGTTTAATCCTTACAAAAACCTCAGTATAAAAATAAAATCATAGCATCGAGCCAAGAAATTTTATATTCAAAGCCACAGCTTAACCTTTAGTTTTTGTACATATCAAACAAACAAGTATTTATCTAAGCTTCAGTGAGTTTATAGATGATTTCTTTATTGTCTCTGGCCAGCTGTTTCCCCTTGTTTCCAGTTTTTATGCTAAGCTATGCTAACCATCTGCTAGTTTCATTTACATGCATTTGTATGAATCTTCTCATCTAACTCTAAGAAACAAGGTGATTATATATATTTACCAAAAACTATTCATTTAGCAGGCCTTTACTAACAGTGCAGACCGATTGTCAAAGTTCTCAAGAAAGCAACAAGCAAATAAACCAAACAAGACTATGTCTAAACAGCATGAAATCCTCTAATTATAATTATACAGCAGCAAAATACAGAAATAATATGAATGAAGACATAAAAGCTAAGAGCTGTAAACTTTAATATTTCGTGTCAACTGAATATCAGCTGGTTTTTGCAACAAGTTATTTAAATGAAATCATCCAATGTCCAATCAGTGCCAGTCACTTAGCAAAGTCTCGTCAGTTAGTCAGTGGTAGAAAAAGTATTAACTTAACTAATAGTACTAGAATAGAATAGAATAGAATAGAATGGAATAGAATAGAATAGAATAGAATGGAATAGAACTTTATTGATCCCTTCGGTGTAAACCTCAGTGAAATTGTTAATACAACAATGTAAAAACACCCCATTAAAGTCCTGCATCCTAACTCCAGAAATCCTAAGTATGGAAATGTAGTTACAGTATTAAAGTACTGGTTTGGTCCCTCTTACTGATTTATTATTATATAGGACATCATTGGATTATTAATACTGAAGTGTGTCAGCTGTACATTACTGCTGTAGTTGCTGCAGGTGAAGCAAGTTTGAATTACTTTATATACAGTTTTATATACAGAGACAGCAGATAAATGTGAGCGGTTGTCAAATAATCAATTGGAGAGGAAATAAGAAAAAACTGTTTTCATACCAGTCTTCTGCAGCTGTTGGTTTTTGAGGAGATATTTATCGCTGAACATTTACTGAAACAAAACCAAGAGAGAAGTTTTGACATCAGAAACCAAAAAAGGTTGTAAAACGCCGGTTTAGTCAGTAACAATGTGCTGTGTTTTTTAAAGCTCGGCGTATTACCCTTTGTGTAAAATCTTCACCTTTAAAGCAATGGATAGTATGTTTAATGGAAGCATATTGACTGTAATGATATCACCAACACAGTTTATAAATCAGAGCTGACAGCGCTTTAACTACCAGTATGTAAGAGTCAGATTTCCATATGGAGCGCTCCTGATGGGAAATAAAGGAAAAGCACGTAACCTCTGGTGTGTAAATGTGAATGTTTGCCCCGAGTCATTTGCTTGCCAACAGACATGAAGACTCGGGGGAAATGAGGTGTGACACACGGGCCCACACACGCCAGGTTGTGGCAGTTGCCGCTTTGATGATTCTGTGAGCTTATGGGTCTCCAGGTGAGACGCAACTCCTTGTCCCAGACGTTGACTGTAAATAACCTACTGTTGTCTACATCACACAAGTAGGGCTTTGACTTTCCCTTCACGTCCTTTCATGTTATTTCACCTTATGTGTTATTCACAGTCTTCCCCGACGACGTTGCCGATTTGTTGCGTTATAAAGCAACAGCTCAGTAGATTTTTATCCTTTGTTTCGTGCACTCTGGACTGTCTGCTTGGAGCAATGAGAGGAGATCGGCTCTGATTATTCCGAGACAGCTGATAATTGATTACGATACTTGAGCTCCGTCTGCAACAGCCCAGTAGATTACGAGCTCTGCTGGGCGCCCGGCTTCACGATAACCCCGCACCTGTCCTGATGGTGAGATAGAAACAAAAGGAGCCTTGATCAGCTCCAGATACCTCAGCTTAAAGCACCATAGTTAGGGGGCAACAAACTTTTTTAAGATGAAAGCAGCCTGTGTTTGTGCATTCCCAAAAAAATCAAACACCACCACCTCCTCTTCTATGATTCTTGTATGTAAGTTCCTGTGAGGTGACACAGGTAATAAAACCAATTTGTTTTCAGTCAGAAAGAACACCTTGTGCCGAGAATCCTCTGTGTTTTCAGAAACAGGCCTTGATTATTCTTTTACCCTTGCCTTCAAAGTAAGCTTCAATAACACTGCCGCACTCACAGGTGTCAAAAGTACAAGGCCTCCGAATACACTCTGTCACGTTCTCGCTTTCTGTCAAATTATTCTTCTCTGTCTTCGCACTTTGTTTGCCATCAAAAAACATCAAGCGGGGCCCGTGTGTTGTTTTTCGGGCTTTTGTTTGTTTGTGGATGCGATTGTGTGAGTGCATGGGGTTTTTTTCTGCGCGCAGTGGGCGCACACAAACACAGTAAAGCTGATGATGGCTTGTGATGGCCCGATTGATTTCTGTCAAAAATAAAGGAGGCCGCACCGAGACAGCGGGTGGAAACTTCTGTTAATGGCAGAGTGGCCCAGATAGACTCCACTGAGACACCTGGAGGGACTGTAGCACTCTTAAGGTCAGACAACAAGTGTGTGCATGTACGTGTGTGTGTGTCTTTTGCATGCTGAACACACACAAGCAGGATTAATAGAGCACAACATACGTTTCTTCATTCACATTTGCTAAAACCCTTCTCTGCACAGCTACAGTCTCATATTTAAGTCAGTTTTACAGCTAAATACCGGCACGTGTTCTTTTTGCCATACAAGACAGAAAGCTGAAAGCTAGTGTCTGAACTCTGTGACTCAAAACTAAGCCAGAAATCTTGGACTCGTCTTTAACAGGCGTATCAAATCAATTACAAAGTCTGTTTTCTATCATCTTAACAACAACAAGAATCAGAGGAGTCACGTCTACGCAGGACAGGCCGAGACTAATCCATGCTTTTACTTCCAGCGGGTCATTTCAGATAGCTCGAGCCAATCCATTTTCCTAGAAATGATGTTTCTACAGCTAAATAGTTTTTCCAGCTGGGTTACATTGAGGTACGTTTTTTTTTTTTTTTTTTGTTAAATGAATGAAGCGCTTGAAACTGAGAGCACTTTACAGGACTCTCATTTTAAAACATTAGCTTAATTAAAATAAAAGCCAGTGACGGTTGCTATTTCAGCCAACAAAATGTACTCAGCTAGAAAGGAGGAACCCGGTTTTGTCTAAACCACCGTCTGACCAGAAATTTGGAGTGGCAAGTCTGCCACCATTATCAGCCGTAGCAGAAACCTTGACAGGTAACGAAGGGGAGGCGGGGGGGGCGGCTTAGCGAACAATCAACTGTATCCAAGAAGAGGAAACCTTTGTGTTCAGTCTGGGTAGTGTGGAGCTGCTTCCTGCCTCCACCCACACTTTTCTCCTCTTTATTCCCCTTTTCCTTCTCCTTTGCTGGTGGTGGTCGGGTGTCCTCTCGCCTCTCCTCCCCAGAGGGCCCTCTCCCTTATTCAGTTCCCCCCTTATCTGACACATCAAAGGATCTCATTACGAGCTGTGACACCAGCCCCACCCTGAGCCAACCTGTTCCTACCATCACATTTAAATAGCATCACATTGTATTCATAATAGGTAATGTCATGCACTGCGGTCTCTGATGTCTCGCAGATCTCCCCCCTTTTCCTTTCCTCTCCTTTCTACTTCTCCCTATTTCAACCGCACATGCCCGACAGACACCCCTCTATAAAATTCTCTTTTATTTATAGCTTGTTTGCTTTTTATAAGGCAGCTGTGTAGACCAAAGTCGCTCGTCTTGTTTGATGTGCACATCTCTCATCTGTGATTACTAAGTGAATCTTAAAAAAAGGACAGGCTGTTAAATGAAACGACTGGAGTGGAGCCTTCTTAGTGAAGATTATTCTGCACGCATTTTATTTGCCTGCTCTCCATTGACAGCACATAATTTGTGTCTGAGATCCAGCACTCCCTACAGCAGACAGAAGGGCCTAGTTTGACAATCCCACTTGGAAACTTCAGTATCCCAGACTCTACCTGTTAGCCCGGGAGTCCCAGAGCTGCAGCCAAGGCCATAATTAACAGGAGTGGGGTCCCACTCTTGCCGCCCTCATTTACCCACTTAATTTATTTACTAAACAGAGCAGTGCCACTGGCTCAGCTCTGCTCATGTTCCTGGTAACGCTCTCCGCACTGACAGGCTGTTAAAGAACAGAGCTGTGCTTTCCTCGCGCGTCGTAAATAATCTCCGTGGCAGACTTTACTGGGGCCACTGAGCACAGCTAGAGATGAATCTGATTGTAATAGCGGATGGGGAGCATCTGTGAGCTGCATTTAAAATGACCAATGCGAAGACAATAGTTCCCGGCAGGAGTGATAGATCCTTAACGGCGTCTCCTCTTTATGCTCGCTCGTTTGACAGGTATCAGTCATTCCCCACCTACAGACAGCCAATTAAAACAGGATGCAGTTCTAAAATAGATGCTCTCACTCCACTGACCCAGCTACTGTATGCAGGTGAGTGTGTTCGCTGTGTGAGTAGCATATTGGTGGGGGAGAGGGCACATGCAGAGTTTAGGCAGAGAAAACCCAACTGCAAGGACAACTTCTCCATCTCTTCCAGACATTTATCTGACACTTGAGAGTAATAGATGAAGGTTGCAGCATTTTTGGATGGGGATGCTAGAGTTTTATTTCACAGGATGTTTTGTTTTTCCCGCAGAGGATTTATTTTGGCAGGGCTGTTACTCAGAAGTGCTGCTCTTTCCTCCCTCCTCTCTTCCTCTCCATCTATCTCTGTCCTCTCTTCATCTCCATCCTTTATTTCTCTCTGAGGCGCTGTCTCTTTCTTACAGCCTCCCCTCCGTTTGATAAACTTTTGAGATTTTGTATAACAAAGCACACAAGAAACAGCAGCCACGAGAAAAAAAAGGACAATCACACTGTCAAGGTGCTTTGAAGAGCAGAGCACTGCAGCAGCAGATTAATGTCCTCATAAAGCGAGGGAGCTGATTTTGATGGAGGACTTTATAGATTTTGTAGGTGGACCACCTCCTTTGGGTGATATTTCTTTTCTCTTTTGTTCTACATACTTGAGGTAAGAGAGGGAAAGGGTGGAGAACTGTAAGAGTGGGAACGAGCACGGGGGTTGATGGTGACAGTGACAATAACCAGATCAGCAGCGCAGTCAGTCATGTATATAGAAATCTCCGCCTTGTGGGAGAATGGCATACTGTTTCAATGATTATTACCTCTCAGGAACAATAGACACCATGTATCGCCTTTAGCCTTGTCTCACTCTCATCCGCACGCACGTACACGCACACGCTCACAGAGTTTTGCAACAGCTGAACGCTGCTACTGATACTGCACCATTAAGAGGCAATTGTCCAAGAATGATTGGGCCCTTACAAACAATGAATCAATAGTTACTATGGAAATGGAGTCAAAAAGAAAACAGCAGTGGCTATTGACGTGGGCAGGTAATGAAATGATAATACCTCACAGATGGAACGGTTGTCAAGGAGTCATTGACCTTGATTCCTACCAGCGTTCCCTTTCTGTTCCCTCTGCTCAGGGTTGATAAGAGCAAACAAGAATGTGCAGGTTCAAAAGATCTGTCAGATCAATGCTTTTGTCTCACCACACATTTAAAATGTAACACAATCCTGAAATATTTCAGCATTCTACCCGCACTGTGCAACCGTGTATCCCTGTTTGATGATGACAAACAAAAGTGAGGGTATATCCTGTACTGGTGAGTGAAGTCTACTGGAGTGATAAATCAGATGGTGTTTGCTTTTTATAAAATCAAAAGCAAACAGCAGCCCTTCCTGAACATTGACTATATGTGATTGCATATTTGCCTGGAGGGCAAATGGAGAGTCTGTGGAATACAAAAGCCATATGCTATATATCTTCCCTTTTTTGTTGAGGCCTTTTGATGAAATTCAATTTGATGGCCCAAACAGAAGTAAAAAGAGAAGCTTGATGGAGGAGAGTTGAGCCTGAGCCACGCAAGCCAGGGTAAGGAGACCTCCCTCTGGGCCTGGCAGCCCAATCCAGCTTATTGATTTCCTGTCCTCTCCTTCAATATGTGGAATGCACCATACCCAATAGATTATGACAAACGTGCCCGCCAGAGACCACCGATCCTCTAATTGATCTTGATGGAGTACAGCTGAGGATCAAAGGTTGGGAAAATTCGGTGACATAGCAGGTTTCTCTACTCCTCCCACAGACACTCCTTCAAAGTCTATAAAAGAGACCCAGGTCTCGGCAAAGGAGGGTGTCTTCCCTTCTTTCCATCTAGCCATCTCTCCTGTCTTGTCTTCTACATGACCGTGGACAGCTAGACTTTCACCGCACTGCTGAGCACAATGGAGTCAGTGCTTTACAATAACAACCTCCTGCCAAAAGCACAAAAAAACAAGGCAAGAGAAAAGCTCAGTGCTCTATTTTGATGAAAGTAACAAGCACAGCTTGTTGTAAATAGGCTTTCTGAAGCCTGAGGCAGCTTTTCTCCCCAGGGGACGTGCTTTCTGCATCTCTCCCAGGGTTGCTGTCGCCAAAAGGTTCTGTCTGTAAGGGAAAAGGGAGGCACAAACAAGAAGTTGCTTCAGCTCTTCTGGCAAGAGGAAATCAACCCTCAGTAGGGCACACTAGCTGGGATTTACCATCCATTCAGATTAGGAGTAAGATGTTTGGGTTACAATGCACGATTGTGTACGGACCTTTTTGTTAGCTGCATTGTTCGGATTACAGTCCAGGTGCACACAGGAACACATTGTTAGCCGAGTGTGTTGAGGTGTTGAGCTACTGTGGAAGGAGGTAGCGCCCTGTCTGTCTGTGAGCTCCTCTTCCTGATCCCTGATAACTCGGATGTGTGCTTATTCAAATGAGTTCTGCTCCGGGCACCCTCTTGCAAATCAGGTGCCATCCACACTGGCATTGTCACACAAATTAGAAACGGATGTTTTGGGCTGAGCAGAGGTGCAGAGTCTGTGGACATAGTTAGCCTTGGTTTCTTTGACGTGTTAGTGTGTCTCTCCCCACCTCCCCGGGAAGCTCAACCTCCAGACTGAATCTCTCCTCACCTCTTTCTCCCATAAAGAGGGAAAAAGGGACGTAAAAAGGTGATTGTCTCCAACCTGCCACCCACATTTGAGAGAGTAGGTTTTTTTTTTTTCTTTTAATAAATCTCCTCAAACCTCTCTCTTCAGTTACCTTTCTCCTCAATGCCTATAAGCCCCTCTGATCCTTTCCAATAATAATGGCATTGCCAGCCAATCTCTCTGAAAATGGGTTCAGCGCATACCTAATCCCATTTAATTACTTAGACACACAGGGCTCAGGACACACTCCTCAGGCAGCGCCCCCCTCCCTCTGTAAGCATGCCCTGTTTGCACCCCATCCACCTCTTCTCATGAATTATGGATCCCTGGCTGCAAGGCGAGGGGTGATCATTCTGCCTGCTCTGTCATAAGGCTCAGGGAGAGCCTTAGCTCAGTGTAAATATGGTGCCTGTCTGGGGTTGAGGTGCCCTATTGTGCGTGGTATTAAAAGCTCACCACTCTCCCACTCAGTCCCTCCACCGCTGCAGTGCTCGCAGCAGGGGGGCAGGGGTAATCGCAGAGGCCTTCCAGCACTCTGCTCTACTGTAGCCGGGCTCATGCTGACCGGCATTATGGCTGACAGTCATCATACCTGTGAGAAGGGGAGAAATGAAAAGGAGATGGAGGCTGAAAACTGAATCAGGCCGGTCTTACTGTTGATTTGTCAGACAAATGCTGGTTTACACAGTGAGAAAACATAAACACTTTCAGCGTGATCAGATGTCAAAGCCTGCCGACCCCGCGCTCTGGGTGATGTAATGGTGATATGACTTGAACAGACAGTCCCTGAATGATAAGGGTTTTTGAATGCCAAGCAGTTTGCTGTTTTGACAGGGATATCTTTATGCCATCTGAACACTGAGTTGCTGCTGTTCCAGTTCCACTTGCTGCCACAGCATTAGCAGCTGAGCAGAGCAGAGGAGCACACTGGATAAATCATGCTGTCCACTCCTTATGCGCTCAGCTGACAGGATCAGACCTCTCCTTTGCAGCTGCTATCAGGTGCTTCTGGGCATGATATACCTTTCTCCTGTGTCACTTACTGGTTGAAAGCATGATGGCATGTTTATTGGGGAGGGGGGGGAACTCCACAAGAGCCTTCACCAGGATTGTATACATTCACAGCAACAGCTAAATAAAGTACAAGACGGCCATCTAAGGGCTCTATAATTGGCAATGTCACAGTTCTCCCCTTGCCCTAGGAAAAGAAAAGAAAGATGATGTCTGTGTCAGCTCTGAGATGGTTCGATGCTGTCTGTCAGGGCCCTGAGCACATTTCCCTGAGCTTGATACAGACAGGGCTTGTCTCGCTGCCCTCAGCAGCAGACAGACGTCTCATCTTTATCTCTCCAGATTTTTACCTAATCTGTTTCTCTCCCCTTGGCCTCTCTTCATGAATCTGTCATAAATCATTTTTGGATTCTGGCCCCGTTTGCACAGACGGTTTCATAAAGGGAGAGAAATGGGCATCAGATATCCAGACTAAATAGCGATCAAATTACACGGGATATGAAATGCTGTAGTTTGGAATCCATTATACTACTCAATAAGAGTCTTCGCACTGTAATATGTCAGCTCTGGCCCTGAAGGGACAAAAGCACAGATGGTACTGTATATGTGCAATATGCATATGACTGAACAGTCTAATAACTATGGTTGACAGCTGAGTGAACAACATACAAGCTGAGTGCACACAACTTGTTCATCACACAAGCCTGCTTCCGTAGTAGTCTTATCATATATACATCAAAATATGCCTGATTGCAGCTAATTTTGTGCATCATACACAGAAGCTCAAATACACAGAAAAACGAGTTAGGTGACTTTAAAAAAAAAAAAAAAAAAGAGTTAGTGGTTGCTTTCAATCCGCCCACACCAGGTGCTCTTATCCGCAGATGAGTGTTCATCTTGCGCTTAGCCTAGTAGTTACATTGATCCCAAAGGTTAATGACAATGTTCTTTTATTTTTTGCTTTTTCTTTTTTTTTTTCATTTCAGGTTTACATGAAAACAACTAATTACGTTCAATAACAAACTAAAGTGATGATCGCACTAAATGGACTGGACCTATCTGCCTCCATCTGTTAAAACCACTGCCTTTTCTAAAGGGCTCTTCATTTTGACAAGTATCATTGAAAAATTCAGTCACCATGGCAACGGCAGACTCATTACATTTAATCCACTAATTGCTAACTAGCTCCACAATTGGCTATAATTGCTTTGGGGACAGAGTTAACCCCTTGGTTGGTATGCAGAGCAAGGCTACTTCTGCCGGCGTCGGACAAAGGCCAGAAATGAAAGATGCTGCAGTGGAAACCCCACCCACGACATCCAACACCCCCCACCCTAAAGACAAGACAAAAAAAAAAAGAAGAAGAAAAAAAAATCTATGCACACTCCGTCCTCATCATCCAAGCATTCCTAAATCTCCTAGTGCAATATTAATTAATGGGGATGGTTGCCATG
>NW_007577986.1:562089-597492 GCF_000690725.1 Stegastes partitus
TGTGTGTGTGTGTGTGTGTGTGTGTGTGTGTATGAGTCAGGGCACTGAACAAACCCAAACCCCTTTGAAGAGTGAAAGGCTCAAAGGATGGAGAGGCAATCCGAGAACTTCACAGGCGCAGAGGGGAAATTGCCTTGAACCTTGAGGTGTATGAAAGTGCAATTTGTGTCCCATCTGTTCTGCTTCCCTTCCATTAGGAGGAAGGGTGCTCTAAGGCCACCGAGGAGAAAATGCCCCTGTGAGGGTCTCAAGGTACACAGAGGCTCTCGTAGATTTAATTTGCCAGACTAGTCATTCCCTTTTTCCCTCTCAGTATTATTATAGCTTTGAATGTTATTACCTTGGTCCTCTTTGTATTTTTTGTGGAAAAAAAAAAAAAAAAAGAACAACGCATTGTGTTTTTGGTTAGTTTTGTTTTTGTAAATTTAAAATAATCTACCCCACAAAAGTCTTCCATCCGTTTTTGGATTCATGCGCCCGTGTGAACCAATAAGCGATTTGGACTGTAATATTTCCGCGCCATATTGGCCATCTTTCCACAAGAGATGGGAACATTGGTGAGGAGAGAATGAAAATGAGAGCGAGACAACCCTGCAGCTCTATTGAGAGAGGAGTCTCTCCAGCTTCACTGAATCCTGTCTCTGTCATACCACTTTGCAAAGTGGCTGGATGGGCTTCCTTAACTTTTTGCCCTTTCTTCAGAGGGATTTGCATGACAGAAGCCAGGAGAGAAGTTTGTTGCCTGGGCAACGGATTGCCTCCATTTGCAGTTGGAGCAGAGGTGTTACTAGAGGAGTTGGAAACCATGGCATCAGAGATTAGATGGGCCCAAAGGATACATGTTTGTCAGAGCTAAGGTAGTAGAGTGCATTACTGGCACCAGGAAAAGCCACTGTCATTGATTCACATTATAAATATAGCACTGGAGCCGAGAATCTTTGAACTGCTGCTGGTGCGGGTCAGCATTTGGCCATTTTAGTTTGCAGGGTTCAGCGCAGACATTTACAGCTGGATTTGTATGTGGACACCTTTTGACTTTTATTGCTATAATCTCATAAATTTAGCCATTTTGTGCCTGAAAAACCACTGACATGAAAGTTAAGTCAGTTTTAATGTTAATGGATATTCTCTACAGGATGCAACATTTATAAACACAAACAAATTGGAGATGTCTAAATGTAGGAATGTTGATCTATGACCAGGTCTCTCTTTTGAATCCCTCCTTGATCTGGAGGTGACCCCAACTGTCACTTCAGTCATTTTTTTCTATTTTTGTTTCTGGTTTAATTTTATTCCTGGCAAGTATGATCGAGGTAGGACTGTTTATATTAAGATTATCATACCAAAGAAGCAATAAGAGGACCTCTTACTTTCTGAGTTTTCCTTTGTGTGTTATAAGGACATGTATATCAGTTTATTTTAATGTTTTATTGCTGCTTTAAAAAAAACAATACAAGTAAAGTTGTTTTTTTTGGCTGTTTTTCTTCTAAGTGTCGGGTCAGTTACTAACTCTCTGTGCATCATCAAGGAAACTTTTCCAGGTGTGGTCCCTCTAGAGCGACCCATTTAAAATGAGTAAAGTCGTGGGTGCAGACACCTCAACTCCGCTGATATTAGTGAATCCTGATCGCACCTTTCAGTGAAACGCTCATCTTGACAAATTGATTTCCATGTGTGAAACAGAGAGTTGTCCCCTGAGACAACAGCTCCTAAAATGCTCTTCACACGTACAGTATATGCTGCTAATTCAGAGGAAAGGGAAGAAAATGAATGTGAAATGGAAAAGAGGCTGCATTGCGAGAGAATATTAACAGTCAAAGGGGCGAGGGGGTGCGTGCAGTTGGCGATTAGAACCACAGTTTATACAGAGGAGAGTGCACACAGTCCCTATTGCCAACTGTGAAACAAATGGCATCTAAATTGAATAATTCAGTCTGGGGGAGAAAGATGTGGGATTTGCACACAAAGACTGACTGACAGATAGAGTGAGAGGAGAGGCAGCCAACCTTTAACAGAGCTGGAGAGAAAAGACAGTAAATGGCAAGTTAGATTAATAGATTGGCAAGGTCTCACAGAAGATGGGATAATAATTCACCAAGAAAAAGAAAAGGCAGCTTTTCTGAGGTTAGAGTTGAGTGAGGAGGAATGATGAAGATGGAAATATGAATATTGAATAATGCAGTCGAGATCCTTCCTTGAAACAAAAAAGGGATTAAGAGTGGTAGGAAGAGTCAAAGGTTAGAAGCGGTTGTGGAGAAAGACTGAAATGAATCAGGTGGGTGTAGGAGAGAAATCTGTAAAGGAACCGAAGCGTAGTGGAGCTGGAACAGCTGGAGAAAGGAGAGTGTGCGGCGCTAGACAGAGGTCAAGGTGTTATTATAATCTGCATCCAGCAATCACCGTCTAGCTTGAGCGTTCACCTCTGTCGCCGCACCTTTTAACCAGCGTCTGACATGCGGACGTGAAGCAGCAAACGGACATGTAAATGAACACCTGGATTCCTGAGAGCTTCTTTGGATCCAGTTTCTTACAGAGTCATTTTAGCTGAACAAATACAAATCACTCTGAAAGTCAATTATGTCCTGGTGAAATGGGAAATGGACTATTTAATTTTTACAAAGCATCCTCTAAGTCCAGCTAATTGCATGCTGCTTGTATCAGCGAGTTTCTCTTCCCATGTGAAGTGCATGTTTCTATTCTGCGCTGGCTCTCTGCTCGCAGGACCTCAGCTTGAGAATTATCTCTGATCTAATTCATACTTTGTGCTTTGAGCTAAGATGTCCTGCTGGGAGTGTTAACCAGCTTTCAACACAGACTTTTAACCTGCTCTCTCATTTGTGGTTGTGCCCAAATATTTTGATAATTTTTTCGGCTAATTTTTCAGACAATGGGATTTTTGTGTGTGTCTGTGAAGTAGCCCTTGTTCCCAATTGAACTGTTTAAAGCATCTATAATCAGTATTTTATTTAACCATTACCCACACAGCTACAGCTATTATTACCAGAATTTCCTGTTGGCGTTACACAGCTTTTACGAAGAGTTTATAAAAACTGCGGAAAGCCCATTGCACACGAACATGCCCTGCACCAGACTACAGGCAGAGAAAGTTAACAACTGCTTGATAGTAGAGCATGTAGCACCTAAAGACCCAGATATTTTCATCAGGGGGGTTTTACTACAAAATGAGACTAATGGGTTAGCAAGATATGTTGAGCCTAAAGCCAGAGTTGTCATTTCACAAAGGTGCCTCAGTTTTAATATGGGTAGATAACCATGATCGTGCTCAACTAACCAGGTCATGTTTAGGGATTTTGGGACTTTAATCAGCTGCAAGAAGTGCCATCATTTCACCTTTCTGACCGTTTTTGCTATAAGTGATATAGTTTCTCAGCTGAGAGAGACTTATCTACAAAGCTAGTAATTCTACTGACAGACACAATGCAGTTACAGTAGGCAAACAGTTGGCACCGTTCTGTGAAAGGAACCTACATGTACACAGTTGGTAATGCAGACGATGCATAAATGTGTTTTTATGTTTGGCCTGGATTTGCCATTTGCATTGTTGGTACTGCAGCTAATAAAACCCAGATTAGAAAATTGATTACTCTATTGGTATTTATCACACATAATGTTTAATCAATAACATTAATTTCACTTTAATTTGGCCAAGACCCCATTTCCACATATCCTTTATTATGGAACAGTGTCAGACCCAAATGCACTTCTTGAGAATCATGTTTAAATGTATGAGGTCTAACGTTTCACAGCTCTAATGTGCAGCTGTCACCTTAGAAATAAGCGGCTGCATTGAGAATGCATTGAGTGGTAAAATAAATATATTAACTTACACTTTTCTACCAGCAGCATAACTCTCTTGTATAATTTGCTGTAACAGTGCTTTATGCCCTAATACATTTTCATATTCATTACAGCTTGTCAATGTAACAACCTGTTCCTCTTGACTGAAGTAGGTGACACTCGATTGGTCCATTTTGTGCAGAAAAAGAGTCATGTGACTTGACAAACACTTCCTTTTGTGGTAGTGCATGCAGAGCCTGATGAAGAAAACCTGGTTAACAACAAAAAGCTGATAAACACCATTGTGATACACATGATCTCTACTAGGGGTTTAGGTTTTGATGATCCAGCTAACACAAAGTAAGCCTGAATATGTCAAGCTTGCTTCTTAGTACATCCCTCAAGAGGTGATGGGGGCCAAAACAAAGATAAAAACAGAGGAAATACTGGACTAATGTTTACCAAAGAGCTTAATTCACAACCTAGCATGCACTCAGATGCAGATATGTACTGTATATGTTTGATGTGCAAATAGGCGTCTGTTTGCTAAGAAGTTTGCCAAGCTAGCTTAGAAAATAATAAGTCAGTGATGTGTTGACAGCTTGTTTCCACTGCTCTAAAGTAAACAACAAAGCAGCTATTGTTTTTTTCAAAGTACAATTATATGATTTGGTTACATAACAGAATTGTACCTTAATCTTTTCGAATAAAATTTGCTACCATTAGCCAATTGGTGCAAATAGAAGATTTATTCTGACCTTTTTTTCTATTTTATATTTTTCCTATGAGAAAGTGCCAGAGACAAATAACCATGCATGCACTCAACCAATTTAGAATCACCAATTAACAACCCATGCATGCTTTTGGGCTCTGGGAGAAAGTTGCAAAAAAAAAAACAAAACACTCAAGTGAACATTCAAACTCACACAGAAAGACCTCAACTGACCAGCAGGTTCAAAGCCAGAAGTTTGTTGCTGTGAGGCGACAGCATCTGACCGACTGTCTGAATATAAGCGACGTAAATGCCCACATAAAGGCTAACAATACAGCTCATCATCACGGCCATCATTATCATTACTGTAGTCATTGCCATTGCATAATTATTCCAGCAGCTACAACTCCTATGCTATAAAAGTATTGTAATCATCTGAGCTCACAACTCAGTTGCATCAAGGATGATTTGTATAGAGTTAAGTAATTGGACCAAGAATCCAATGAGACAGTTTGAGCGTGGTGATTGCTTCCAGGAGACAGCAGTGCCCGAGTGTTGTGGAGAGGTTGTCTCTAATGTGATTAGCTGTCTGTTTCAAATTAAACACAAGCCAATAATGAAACCAGGGACAAAGTATCCCATTGTCCTTCGCATCCCTACAGATATCTTCACTTCTCTCCTTCTTTCTTTACTTTGACAGCTTTTGTTCCGCCTTTCATTTCCAGCCCTCGTCCTTTTAAGAGACAGACAGTAGAGAAAAGGTGTGTGTGTGTGTGTGTGTGTGTGTGTGTGTATGTGTGTATATATGTGTGTTTTGGGGGTGCAGGGTGGGTGAAAGGAGGGAGCACTCAAATCCCAGTGGTTCTGGCGAGCTGTCAGAACTGATAGTGCTCTATCACTTGCGAACGGAGGTGCAAAATTGGGCAGAGCTGAGCACTGCGCAAAGCAGAGGATGATGGTCCCTCTGTCCACTGGAGCCTGACTGACTGAGATGGAGAGACATGGAAGGCGTTCGACCAGCTACCTCACAACTTGAAATGAACAAGCCTAAGTAATTCAGAGTGTAACACAAGGAATTCAGAGTACAGTAAGGGGCAGCAGGGACAACAAAATCCTGTGAATTTTCTGATTAATGCAAGCGACTGACTGCATACAAGGTGAATATTTTTACCAGACGATGAACTGAAGCTGCCAACAGAACGTTAAAGCCACATTTCAATATTTTGGGAAACATTAGAAGAAGACATCGATTCCACTCTCGTCTTGGTTTAACCAGAGCTAGGAGATTTAAAATCTGCCACATATCTCTTATTTATAAAACCAAAGCCTCAACTTTTTCTTTGAATTGAGATATAACACGTTAACTTTAAAGGTGCTGGATGACAGAGTTTGCCATTATCAGATAGTGCCGGGCTGCAGATTTTATTCTTTTGCAGGGAGGCCAGAACAAACTCATTAATATTCACAAGGAAGGTGCCACCTGAAAGTCAGAGGAAGCCAATCAGCTGCCTTTGCCACCCTGCAACACCAAAATTCACTGCTGGCCAAGCTGCTACGCCCGCTTGTTTGAGGTGAGCTAAGCTAACTGAGTATTCACTCTGGCTTCACATTGAAATGTTGGCAAAAAGAAAACTAGGGTATTTGTCAAACTGTTCAACTATCCCCTTAAGATGTTTTGTTGATAGGAATTTAGCAATGAAAAGCTACTAACAATAGTTTCTGATTCCAAAGAAGATACAGCAGGGATTATTCAGTGTATGCTACAATAAATTGGACATGATGAATACCAAAATGATGACTGTGGAAAGCAACTGTCATTTTCACATGTGAAACTTAGAGAGAAAGCCAAATATTTTCCCAAATGATGATGTGTGGTTTAGAGCTCTGGAAGACGCTGGTTGCTGGATGTTGAGTTGGGATTGCTCTGTCAGACTATTTCCAAAGCCAAGACCGATCATGTTTAACTTATGAGCCACCAAAGACGACAAGTCCTGTGTTACTGATGAAATCATGCGCTCTTGCGTATCAATAGATCCTTCTTCTTGACAACCCAACAAGCTCCGTCTACTGTTGAAGACTGTTTGATGTGGTTGAAAACTCTTAAAAAAGTTAGTAAGTAGAATTTGAGTTGGGGTTTCTTTTCCCGCAAAATATTTTCCCACAGTTTTACTGCATTTGGTATTTTTTGAGACGCTCTCTCGCTGTTGCCCACAAGTTTTTGTGTCAGCTCCTCCAGTTTATTGTACACAACATACTGTGGGACAGTAGTGTCCTTCAGCACCACACTCAGAAATAAAGTTATTCAGCATATTGTATGTGCTAACATCTCTGAGTGTGCTTCATGTTATGTCTCCCAGAATGAACTCACTACGCACTTGAAACCCAGTTAGAATAAATCTGCTGCACTGTGAAGGACTTTCCATCAAACACGGGATGATATCTGTGATTTAAAGTAGACTTTATTAAATGTTGTGGTTGTGTTTTAAACACATTTTGGTTAAATGTGAAGGCTTATGTTTCTTTAGGCTTTTCTCTTGGGTGCATTTCTCTAAAGAAGGTCTTAACTAGAGGTGAATTCAGTGAGCTCTCAGCTGTCATAGACACCAGTGCTGACGCGACATGGCATTGTATGGAGAGAGGGGAGATACAACATGTGAAAGCTCTCAAACAACAGGAAGAATACCTGTGTTCTTGGCAGACCTGCCTTAACCAGCTGCTTTTAGGTGGAAAAACAGAGTAAATACACAGCGTGTGTGTGTGTGTGTGTGTGTGTGCGTGTGTGTATTTGTGTAGATATGTGTGATCCCCTGAAGACTTCTTGATAGACAGCAGTATCAGTGAAGTTTTTAATATTTTAAACCTCAGAATTTGAAGGATGCTGACATTTCGTATTTTGTCATTCCTATGGAAAAGTTTTAACTCGATGTAAAATATTTATATGTAGCACATTTAAACTATATTACTTAATAAACAAAAGAATATCGGAGAGAGTGTCTTCTTTCTTTCTTTTTTTTTTTATTCTGCTGGGAGCTGCAGCTAGCACAGAGGTGCTGACAAACACCATGAAAGGTGTTAAAAACTGTTTTATTTTCTCACACGGTAGTGACAGCGAGATGCAAGAACTTCTGCTTCAAAGCTTTCCAATTACTGGAACATACTTTCCTACATTAGGTGTAGCAAATTCAAACATTTTGGGCGTCTGCTTCTTTTTGTCTTGAGTTTTTATGAGGAGGAAAGGCTGCCATGAGATTTAACAAGCCCAGGTGTGACAGGGGTCACGTTGAGCGAGACCTCCCCACACTCAAGCACTTTTATGCTTCTGTTTAATGGAGGCATGTGAGGACCTGACAATGTGAAATAAACATCATTTCATCTCTCTGAGTATCTGTTTTATATGAAAAATATGGACATGAGCATTGTTGTTTCTCATTTCCAGTTCAGCCTGTGCTTTTCACACCCTCGTGCTGTTGCACTAATTTGATTTTGCTGGGTTTCTTTTGTTTTAATGAACTTTGGTTCCATGAATAGCAATAACAGCCACCACCCAAAAGCACAGTCATCCCAAGCACAACGGATGCCACATAACCGTAACTCAGCCTGTCTGCAAGCGGCTTCCTGTGTGTACGCTGAGGCTCCGGGTGGTGTCTCATGAAGATATCTCTGACTGGTCACACACAGGAAACCAAGATGCTTTCCAGGGTTGAACCAAAACACTGCTTGAGAAAACAGCCTTCTAAGACATAAACAAGCGTCGACGAGCGCGTCAGCTTCATTTAAACTGCACCTGGCATGAAAAACAGGGTTACAAAATGCTTCCCAGACTCACTCTCAACCAAAACTGTTCAGGAACACCTAGTTCTGCTTAAATACAAACAAGTGACAGACTCCCTGTCAAGGTAACTTCTTCTTTCTTTTTTTTTTAACCACCCAAAAAACTGATACAGAGAGTTGTAACAAGTTAGCAAAATAACTAAATATGAAATAATGGCATCTTGACAATAGCAAGGGAGGAGAATTGTTTTTTCCAACCTACCAAACTAACAGTTTTTGAAGGTTGCTACACAAGGAAGGGGTCAAAATAGCAAACACACAGCTCTCCTTCAGCTTCACTGCAGATGTGAGATTGCCAACAGCCACACAGGAGGCAAAGGGATGTTGTAAAGATACCAAAGTTCAGGACTAACACTTCTCCGTCTGGGTCTGTGTGGCTGCTCTGGCCTCTGATCTCTGTCCTGGCTTCCCCTCTTCTCAACAATATGGTTGTCAGGATAAAGTCTCTGAGGAGGCATCTATTTGCCAATTGCTGAGACTTAAGATATTGCAAAAGATGCTTGTCTTGTCAAGCACTTGCAACAGCGGGATTTGATAAACGCTTACACACACAGTATTACTCTAACAACCTTTAACTTGAATAAACTGAAGACAGCCTGCTGTTGCAATGCCTCCCCTACATCTTAGAAGAGTACAAATAGGAGTCTACACTGTAAAAAAAAGTGTATTTGAGCTGTACGTTTGCAGCCGTTGTCTGGTTTGGTGATGGCAGTCTTGGTTTTTATCAACTTAAAATCACACTTTGTTCCTTTTGGCTCTAATTTTTGTGAAAGTGCAGACATCTTGTTTGCTCCTTTGAGGTTTATATGTTTCTGCTGCAACTCAACCAGTGTTGTTTATGAGTAGAGTTACACAGAATAGTAAAAGTGTAATGACAATATTGTGTTTTTTTAAATGTTTGGGTAAAAAAAAGTTGGAAAAATCAGAAGCTTTAACTTGACTTTGCTTAAAATTAAGCTGCAACAATGCAAACTGTTCATCTGATACAAGTCAAATGATTTAAGTCCAGATGTTACCTGCTTCAACTGTGTGTTATCAGTTGAAGCAACTGGTTGAAGTTGGTCCAACAAGTCTCATTTTTCACTGTATACAGCCCTAATTTAAGAAGTTAGTACCGTCAGGAGCAGTTTGTGTTTTTACAGTTTTCTTGATTTATTATGTGGTTCTTTAAACTTCAGCCCTTTTCGCCCATTCACTCATTTCTTTGCTTTCATGTTGATCTTTTCTCGCTTCTGTCAGACATTCAACACGACGCTATACGGAGACTCAACCCTGCATCGCGGCGGTGTCATCCTCGCAACGTTATCCCTTCTTATCAAGCTTTTCTTCTTCCGCCGTCTTCTCTTTGATACTTCATGCCCTTGCTCCCACTCCAGTCTACTCTTCCTCCCCTGCCACCTCTGGCTGCCTCCGATCTCATCCTCCACCTCTGTGTCCTCTAACCACTTGACACCTTTTCAGATTCATCCCCATCAGTTGGCAGACAGCGTGCATTTCACCCGCAGGGCACAATGCAGCGATCCTCGTGAATCAATGGCAGATAAATCAATGCTATCTCTTTTTTCCATGCCTCTGCTGCCATCGATTTTTTTTTTTCTGTTACTTTGCTGTTTGTGGAGTCTTGAACTTTGCTCAATTAAACTGAATTCACTTTCAGGAACAAATTGTAACAGCGTAGGGCTTTCAGCTCGGAGACAGACACTAATGTTAGCTCTGGATGGGGCGTACAAGAGCTTTATTTATGAGATGCCCCATTCAAAGAGATGCTGCAGTGATTTTTACTGAAGCTGAACCTGGATTTACTGGCATTGTGAACCGTCTTTTAGATGAGGCATGCAAAAGGCTCGCCTTGATTGTGAGGTCTTTCATTCTGAACCAGAGCTAATACCTAAAATAGAGACAAAGCAAATATCCTTTGATCATATTTACTAAGAAAGAAGGAGACCCAATTAGCATGTGAATAACCCTTGCTTTGGTGTTTTAGTGAAACGCTTATAGGTTTCTTGGCAGGGAAATATCTACTATGATTTCATATCCAGTCTCCAGGCTCTAGATCCTGTCACTTGGAATGATTTCTGGGAAATGCACAGCCTCAGACATATTATTTTGAAAACTACATTTAATATAGCCCACAGAAAATTATCCACTGCGATATTTCACTAGTCTCCCCCATAAATAATTCATTGTTTTTATGTGCCCTCATGCTGCCTTGGGGATTGGAACAGCTGAGTGTTTTCACAACGTATTTGTGTCCAATCTTCTGCGTATTGGGCGTACTCTAATCAAACCACAGTAAACATGCCTTGAATGTTTGTTGAGTCATCTGCTTATCAGCTAATCAAATGGCTTATTTGCCTGCCTGCCTGCCTCACTGGAGCACAACACAGCCCTGGTTGAGTATTTTCCAATTAATTGTTCATCTGTTTGATTGACTATGCAGCCGCACAGTGTAGGTGATATGATTGAACTCCACAGGCTTTAATGTATGCTCCATAGGTCCACTGCAGCAATAAGAGGAGGGGGGATGTGATTGAAGCTAATACATTCAAGGGATTGACTTAGTCAGGAGCTCAATTGTTCTGGAAATTTTTACCTCTCTGACAGCATTTGTTCTCCATTTTATTATTTGTCATGTAGGTGTAAGATCACATAAAGGGGCCTATGTGTACATACAGTGTGCACCTGTTTCTCTGTGAAAGAACTAGCATGAAAGTGCAAGTCATAGAGAAAATTTCAAAGGCAGAAGCCAGGACAGCGACATGGAGCTGCCAGGGATTGGTGAGCAATCAGATAGGGCAGAATTGATGACCTGGCTCAGGATGGATTTCTTGGAGCGGGCTGCCAGACCGAGGTAATACTTTCAGGCTCTTATCAGCACTGGCATAAGCTGAGTGCTGCATCACCCACTTCCCAGCGTCAGCTTATTATGAGAGTCCATGATGTGTGATTGCTTGTACTGCCTTTGTGTGTCCCAGGGTCTGTGTGCACCGGACACAGTTGGCAAGAAGAAGAAGAAAAAAAAAAAAAAACACGCCAAGGGCTTCTGTCAAAGTAAAACGTCCACTTCCCCACTGTTGTAATGACATTTTGCAAAAAAAAAAAAAAAATAGGTGTTTTGCAAGGTTTCGTGTGACTCATATAAGCTGGAGGTGTCAGTGATGGATTTCTGCAAAGTTAAGTCGACAGCCACAGATATGTCATACTTCTGAAAGGATTGTCTTACTGAAATGCATTTTAGCAACGGGAGGTAGTCCACACTGTTTGTATGGGAGTGACCCTCTGTGTTGTGAAAATTACATGTGCTCAGACAAAAAAAAGAAAAAAAGTCTTTGATGCATCTCAACAGATCACTTAATACGAGAGCTCATAAAGCACAATAGGCTCAGTGTGTCTGAGCTTCGATATCATAGACTGATTATTGCCAGCTTTATTATGTGTATGGAATATTTGTCCTATAGGAATATCAAAACCAATTAAGTTAAACAGCATTTTCAAGTCACCAATTCATAAACAGTGGATTCATTTAGCACACTAATCGCACTTAATTGTATTCAGGTTGCATAATAATGCTTTATGTCTCCCTGCAGACAGCAGCATCCTGCAGCCCGAGGAGGATCTGTGTCCTGCTCAAGGGCACTCCAGAGAGTCCTGCAGGTTTGAGCCCATCAAGGCACTTTAACCTTTAAAAGAGATTAAAATAAATAAATAAAAAAAAAAAGATTGAAACGCTGTAATGGATAAAAGAGTGATTAAAGATCTCAATCTGCATTCTGCCATGCCAGTTTAAATCAAACGTCTTTTTCTTATTCTGCGAATAAACAACGTGGTTTCAGACGCTGAGACGCCGAGCATCTCTATGGTAACAGTCCTCAATTACCGATGATTGGCCAGCCCGTGGGAATGTTTCTATTCCCTGAGTGCAGTGATTGGTCGGTGGGCGGTCTGAGCAGCCTGACAGTCTGCAGCGTTCCGGGTTATTGTCAGTCTCGGCAGCTCGGCAGAAGGGCAGGACCGCATCCCGGAGCTGCCCGAAGCAGCTAGCTCTTTATTCAGACCCAACCGTTTCTTATTTGGTGATTATACCAAAGAGAGCTTCACGGAGCTTCGCTGTCGAGGTTAGTCCACAACCTCAGCTGGAAATCTGAGTCTGAATCGGGAGGCAAAGACATCTGAGAGAGGCTGCCGACACCGCGGAGAAAGTGACGGACGGAGCAGAGCTGCTGCTCACCGGGATTTTACATCGCATCGCATCAGTTTAGGATATTTTCAGGCAGCTACTTTGGCCCAGCCTTGATTTCTTTCAGGGTACCTTCACACAATATTGCCTAGATAATATCACTAACATTTGCATGATCCATTTCGCATCAGGTCGTCTGTAGTGAGCAGGCGGACCACTTTAAACCCATGCGTAACAGCGGGGGATTTTGGAATACTGCGTAGCCGATCAACCACCCATCTTTCCATTAAGAGTTCTGTTATCTGGAGATACCTTCAAGCGAGAAGACGAGCGACCAGGACGGCTCACTTTGTTTCGGAGGCTAAACGGTGAAAACCCGAAGCGCACTTGGTGCGCAATCCTACTGAGGACGCTCCTGAAATTGCCGACCTGCGCTTTTGCCCTCGACAAAAAAAAAAAAAAAAAAAAAAAATTGGCAGCCGAGTCGAGAAAAAAAAAGGCAAAGCTTATTAACTTTGCATGCTAGAGGCTAGAGTGTGGAATCTAATTTGCAGGGTTACCGGTGTATTTGCATACCATCGGAAGACGAGGATAAACTTAATCAACATTTGACATCGACAAAGCAGCAGCTGGATTTGGGGGGAACAGAATGAATCCTTTTTAATTTGGACCACAGAAGTATGAGGCAGATTGCTCAGTGAATGCTACAATCTGCATGGAGTTCTAGTCTGCAGTACGGAGCAATTTATGGTAAATATATATTTTCACATTTCTGTTTGTGTGAGTCTGGCACATTCTGAATGTTTCGGGTCATCCTTCGCAGCCATCAGCGCAGTGTGTGTGTGTGTGTGTGTGTCTGTGTGTGCTTTCGGGATGGGAAATCAAAGAACGACAGAAAATAATGATTGTTTGTAAAAAATAAAATAAAAAAAAAATGCTCCTTTTTTTTCTCTCCTGCTGCTCACATAACGATGTCTCAGGTTTAAGGAGCTCTTTCCATGCGTGACCCACAATAAAGGAAGTGTAGTAAAAATCGACTTGTTAGAGAGCTGAATGGCTTTAGGAATCGCTTTGATGTGTAATGCTGGTCTTTTCAAGTATGGGTAGCAATTAAGTGTATTGTCGAGGGCGATGCACCGCAGGCACCACAGACACAGAGATGTGCCACTAGAGGAGTTGCGGCTCAGAAGCAAAAGGTGCGAATTTCTCATCTGTACGCCCCCGTGCGTCACTGCGTGCGGGGAGGGTGACTGTAGTGTCTGCTGCAATTAGTGATTTTTCACCCTGGAGTGTTAATGATATACAATCTTTTTTATACTGTGCCCGTATAGTGTGACAGGCTTTTTATCGAGGAACTCATAAAATAGATGGAGATGCGTGCGTAACACTGTAAAACTTTTCGCTTTACGCTCGGTGACATGGACGCTGCTCTTTGTGCTGCATCGTGGTCTGGAAACAATTTGTCATTGTCCTGTGAATTCTCCAGCAAAAAAAAAAAAAAAAAGTGTCCTCTGTCAGCCTGGAGTCTTAATGATCCCACATGCAATAATTGAAATTCATGTTATATTTTTTTTTTTGGACTGTGCTGCCGGTAAAGTTTAGGCAGTGAACTTTGTGCCTCATGGGTTGCTGAGGTTTGCTTTGCAATATTTAGCCTCATTGCTCACATTGCACATAAATGAGCCTCCACATTATGCTGACTGTGCAGTGGGGGGAGAGAGAGAGGAAGAAGAAAAAAAAAGAAGCTGCACACAGTATGTTTTATCATTAGACTACAAGCATCCTCAAAATTTATCTCCCTCACTGGCTCCAGTCATTCTCTCCTCCAGCAGCCCCGCAGATAGGCAGCTCGCCGAATGTAATATGGGCCCCTACAGCAGGGCAGGCGCCCCCACAGTCAGGGCACCTGCCATAGAGCCTTCCTGGCTGTATTGAATAAAACATCCAGTGATGTATGAGGCAGGAGCTGCACCCGAGGGGGCAGAACTGCCTCATTTACTTCCTCCACTCTGCGCCTATGACCTGCTGAGCAAATTGTGCTCATATTAGCTCTGCGGCTGCTCCTCACCTAAACAAATAGTCTTCCCAGCATAATGCTTGCCTTAACTCAACATGATGGTTGGACAAGGCAGGGGGAGAACGGAATGGCAGGAGAGCTTTAATATCTAGGTCACTGAATTACCTTTTGGAGTTTTGTACTTCTTGTTTTGCCTCCTAATTTTTTTTTTTTTTTTGGCTTGCTGTTAGATCTTTATTTTATTTTTGTAACACTGGACCTTCTAGTCTCCTGCTGCAAGACTTTACTCACATTTCACACCTCTCACTTTCACCATCTTGCTCTCTCGCTCCACGGAAAGATGCTTTGAAGGTTCAAAACTTGTTTTACAGTGTTATCCGAAAGCTCATCACACCAGCAATTTCTTCCACTCTCCTTCGCTTGCCGATGAAATTAAGAACACCTAAATTACTGAAGTAAAATCTAATCTTCCGCGCTCATTTAAGCTGCCAACTGTTGGAAGGTGGAGAACATGTTTTAGTAATGCATTAAAAAAAAAAGTAATATGCTTAGAGAGGCCTGGCGTTTTATCAATTTGCAACTCAAATTGCATATCACTTTGATTGATTGATAGCATTTGGGTTCCTTACTGTATTCTTTGCTTATTAAAGTCCCTGCCTGAAGTGAATAAGTGAGCTCCACTCATGAATATCGTTAAAGTCGCTGAAGTTTAATTTCCTGTGCTGTGTATTAATCTTTTTTAATCCCTGCATGGTTTGATTGTCTCAACACCTACCCAGAGGCAGCAAAACTCATTTTGGCACTTAAGATGACTAAAATAGTAGATAGAGATGTGTGTGTGTGTGTGTGTGTGTGTGTGTGTGTGTTACTCCAGATCTTCCAACCCCTCTAAGCCTGCATGCCCATTCTTGTGTGGACTTTATTACTGAAAGTGCAGCTTTTTATTCACGCAAATGAAAAGATATTTTAAAAACCAATTTACTGTCCACAGACTCCATTTATAGAATAATATGGTGTAGATGAAAACAAAAAAGGAAAACATTTTCATCTCCTGTCAAAGAAAAGACATGTATTTCTACATTAGCTGATATCATAGAAAAGCACAAAGCTACCTGGAAATATTGTCGGACACTTAAAGGAACGGGAAGGTTTTTTTTTCTCAAAGTCATGTCAACAGCAGCTCATTAGGTACCTGATCAAAGTGTTTCATATCAGGAAAAGTCTATAACAGTCCTTGTTTTAACACCTTTCATGTGCCGCTAAACAAAAGAGACATGCCCTTTCTTGTACTTTGCAGTTTTACATGATTTGATATAAAGCCAGTTGTCCCTGTGCCGAGATTTGTCTTGCACATCAGTGCCTGAGATGTGGCAACAGAGCATGAAAAGAGGAACATAAAACAAAAGCAAATGACTGTAGAGAAACAAACACACCCTTCAGCCAGTCAGTGTGAATGAACACAGGTAAAAAGCGATGCTCGCTTTCCAGCGGAGATGACGGTGTTGATGGGATCAGACGGGCAGCATTAGCCGGAATGGTTGTGTTTGTGTGTTTTGGCATTAGTGTCTGCAGGTAGCACTACCGGCGCGTTCTGCTTCATGTTGTCACCTGGTTTTGTGGCTACTGATAAACTACACACCATAACAGTTACTCTTTTGGCATTGAATGACTGACCCTCAGTCTTATTAACTGTACTGGCAAAGTCAGATGAGCATCTCTCAGTTTGTCTCTGGTCTGTTGATGTTTCCACAATGTCACGGTCAAATCCTCAAGACACAGACTTGTAAATTATTCAGGTTCTATCCTGGCCAACAACTGGTTTCCAGTTGTCAACGTTTTACTAACTATATATATATATATATACAGTCTGGGAAATGCCTGTTTATGAGAGCGACCTTGTCAAAGCTGATTAAATCATGAGACATATATTTCATTCAGTGAATACTTGTGTGACACAAGTGACGCCAGAATCCTCTTACTCAATATGATGCATTAAGTTTGTATCACACAAATGGATACAAACATCTTTAAATTGACTGACGTGTGGCAGTAAATTGTTTGCAATTTTATATACAGTGCCGGCTTTTTGTTTTCATGAACCGGAGCTTTAGCATTTTAATTCAAGTGTGTTTTCGCTTGACGCTGAAATCGACTATGTGATTGCATATGTGCGCTCCTGCAGGGCTCCTGATGAGCGGCGCACGTTAGCGAGTGCGTGTTTCTCTCCCCATTACTCCGCTGATGATTTTCCAGGTATGTTTGACTGTAGTCAAAGGTTTACCTGACCACTGCTTTCCTCGTGAAACCTTGGCAGCTCCTCATCAGGGTTATCTGCAGCCACTTAGTGCATGACGGACAGCAGCGATCCCCCGACCTCCTCCCTCTCTTCCCCTCTTACCCCCTGTCAGGCTGAATGGAAGTCACGTCTCACCAGGCCTTGAGGTTAATGTATAGTCTTTCATTTGGAAAGGTTAGGGGCGGCTGGTCCATTTTTTTCTTTTCCTTCTTTGAAAATGCTCTCGCGCATGTAAAATATAGTCAACAGGAACTGTGCAGTTTATATGCGGTTAATGAGTACACTAGTATGGACGGCCTGAGTGCTGTGCAGTTTATAGTTTGTTCCATAACCCAGCCAGAAAAGTGAGGGGAGGCATGCTCCTTCCAAAGAGTTCTTGGGGGAAGAAAGAGAATAAAGCAAATCTGACAAGCTCTCCAACAGCGAATTTGCTCTCCTTAAAAACAATGCCGCTCTTGCCTTCCTCATGGTCACATTGATTTGTTCTGGGTGACAGTGCAGGCTGCTGTGAAATCACCCCAGCGCCATTGATCTCAAGGAGAAGAGGAGGAGAGGGAATGAGAGCCTGGCGACAGAGAGCAACATGGGAAAATCCTCAGCGTGCCCTCTCCAACCTTAACCAGTAATAAAATGAAGGCCTTGGTTACTATCAGATCAGCCTCTGCTGTACTTCTTCAGCCACTGTATCGCAGTCTAGTCGGCACTTTGATTTGTTTTGGAGGCCCGTGCATGCTGTTTGATTTGCTATTGTGCCTCGCCATGTTTCACATTATCAGCTGAACTCTTTATTGCCACTGTTTTCCATGCCAGAAGCAAGGCTGTTTTTATCTCATGCAGGCCTCTGATTAATCTCTCCCTCTATGCTGGTCGGCTTTAATCTTGAATGGGAGATATCTGATTCTCCTCGGCTATTGAGGAAGATCAAACTTTAATGGAACAAGGAACTGCACATCATGCTAATCTCCATCTCCCTGCATTTTGGTTGACTGCTCTCCCTTGGGCTTTGTAGCTTTCTGCAGAAGCAGGAAATACATCAGACAGATAAGATGTTTTCTCTTCATGCTTTGGTAATTTATTCCCTGTTGACAATGGCCACCACTTTACATCTGTGCTGTTTGATTACCTGGTTGAGGGAACAGCGGGTAAAAGCAGGGGAATTGATTGACGCGTACAAATGGCTGTCCTGTACGACCCAAACATATGAAACTTTCCCAGAAGCTTTAATTGGGGTTTCTTCACAGTTCGGTCTTTCCACAGGCAAATGTGCGAGGCCTCTCTCTGGTTATTGACATGCGGGAGAAGGGGGCATGTGTAGCCTGAGGACAGATACGTCAGCTGCATGGATGCATCAAGGTTCAATGCTTTTGATTACACTACAGTCATTTCAGGAATTAGCTATTGACCGCTATTTTGTCCATTCACTTCCTCCATATCACTAATAATGGTGCACATTATGCTGACCGGCATACAGACAGTGAGTGGCTCCATGCATATTGTTGAAAATGGATAACACTTATGGGGTGTCACACCTCCCACAGACGGTTTGTGCCTGTGACAAAAAGAGGCTATTACCCAATTCTAAGGCGGTTGCTGTAAGGTAATGAAATTTCCACTGACTGGAGAAAACAATGTTGTCTGGTCTGGACTGTAATTGCAGAAGCCACCTCACCATTTTCCTGAGTTCAGTGTGAATGCAACACGATTTAATAAAACTCTGGAGATTTTTATCATTTATTGCCAGGCCTGGCAGCCGCATCAGGGAGAGTAAGCTGAGGCTTGCACAGATAAAACTCATTCAATTTACTTGTTGAATTTTAAACCAAGCCGGAGACCATTTACAAGAGAGGCAGCATATGACCCATAGGGAAATGTTTATGTGTTTGTATAGGGCTAGTGCAGGTCAGCCGTATTGTTAATATAAAGCCACCATTTCCTTAATCTAAATGGAGGAGTGCACTGGAATTTCCGTCATTTTCTCCCATGTTATTATTTGTGTCAAGAAAGGGTTGAAAATCCCTGGGATATTAGGCCCTGAGGCCAAAGAGCTTCTCTGTGCCTGCTTCCACTCACATACAAAAACATAGGAACATTGACATGAGGACATGTATGGACACACACACTCCCAGACACGCACACACACACACACACACATACACACTCGTAGCCCTGTTTTATTACCTCCTGCCTGCTGCTGGAATTGCTTTCCTCCCTCGAGTGAGCCAGGCAAAGCCGGCTTTATTGTGTTAACCTATTTGTGTGTCAAGAGCGATTGCAGCGTTCTTTATCTCTGTTTGTATTCGGACGGGGAGACGGCAGAGAGAGAGAGCGAGGGAGTGAGGAAGAGGGAGAGAGAGAGTGGCGGAGAAAAGGAGGGAGGTTTTTCTTTTTCTTTTTTTTTCTTTTTTTTTTTGCACAGGAGCCAGGCGAGCCACCGGAGTTAGACGGATGGCCGGTCACCTCGCTCCACTCTGGAGGATAATGACTGGTTGCTTAGCAATGACCCACCCCCACCCACTTCCCAGACTTGCATCCTCAGTAATCACTTTTTTCCTCTAAAAGATTTCATATATAATTATAATGGGTCTTTTCATTTATTTAGCGGAGTGGGATGAGGGTGCGTGCTGGAGTTGGGAGATTTTTTTTGTGTGTGTGTGTTGTGGTGCTTATCAACGCCTCGCTTTTGTGGAAAGCAAAATTGTGCTTGTGTGTGTTTGTCAGAAAGTGTTTGTATCTACTTTGTTGGTGGAGTTTGACCGGGATTACGACTAGGCCAAAGCTATATTTCCTGCTGGATAGCTGCTGCTGTATAACCTTTGACCTGCGTAATGCTGCAGTTGCAACATGGTACACAAGTAGATGCACGGCGCAAACACACACATTCATATATTCATGTTTTTTGATGGGCGACCAGAGGCTACGAGCGCTGCTTCTTGTGAGCTCCTAGTTTTATTAACATTTTTATTGAGTTGAACAAATTGCTGACCTTTTTTGGCATAATGAATAGCCCGGCCTGCTTACGACAAATTCGAGTTCTGGCAGAAGTGACTGGAATCAATCCAAGCTGTTTAACTCATGATTTGCAGTGTGTTTATTCAGCAGGTGACAACATTTAATACTGCTGAGTGTTTTCCAACATTTCAGCTCTTTTTCAGCAGTTTTTTTTTTCCTCCTTAGTGCTCAGCCAGGATGCTGCTCTATAAACTGTGATCTGCACTGTTCTCTCGCAGGTCTCGATAATTTTGGGCAACTGTGTTTTTAAGTGCCAGAATAAAGGTATAATATCTGAACATGACCCCAATTTAAACTGCCTTTCATCACCAGCAGCCACTGATGTTGGCACAAAGTCCGGAGTCGTTTTAATGCTCAGCCAATTATCCTCTGTGCTTTTGAAAATAGATTTTTTTTTTTCTCCCCCTTCCCTCTTTTTTACGAAGAAGTAAAAAATTAATTTGAAATTCCCTGTGAAGTTCATATTAAACTTTTACTTGTTTATGATGATAAAAAGTCGCGGCTGCTCAAACAGACCTCGTGGATCAAATTAAATGTTTCGACTGGCGCTCGTGTTGCCAGTTGGTGGTGCATTTGTTCTTTTTTTTTTTTTGGATTGACAAATTACAATTACAGCTTACAAAAAAAAATAAAAAATCTGTTTTGTTATTGGAGCTTCTTTAAAAAACATCAGCCGTGTCTGATATTTGCCCATCTGTGCTCTCTCCCCATATCCTGTTCGGTGCCATCTTTCCTTATCCAGGCTCATGCACCATTGCTAAAATTGACAGCTTTGCACGTCCTGGGAACTCCATACAGATAAACTAAACATACATCACTATCCCGCTCCCCCCATCTCCGTGGCATGCTTCTGTGGCTGCGTCTATAGGAACAGCTGTCCAGCTGTCACCGCAGCCAGCCAGTCAGCCGCTCTCCAAGGCAGCATCTGTAGAAACTGAGCGCACAAGGGCAGCCTGCCGTTCTCTGCTTGTCCCCATAGACCGTGGAAGTGTGTCAGGCCTTTTGGCTACACATTACCACTGACCACATCAACCGTATCACTGGGTTTTGATTGAACGTTATCTGCTCCTGTGCCACTTAAATAAGCCCTGCGAGGCATCAGACTGTTATTTTTTGTCATCAGGTTCCAGTGATCTGTCACTGAAGCGATTCATATTGTCACAACAGTTCCTAAAAACAAAACATGTGACCGTGTAGCCAAATAAACCACAGCACATTATCGTCCCCATTAATAGTCATCTGCCTCCGCGTGGATACCAGTGTATGGGTGTGTGTGTGCGCGCACGTGTGTGTAAACAAAATCCCAGCGAGCAAGGTGCAATGGCCTGGAACTGACGAGAACCCACTGGGAGAGTCTCTCCTTGATGTAGCCCCCCCACTCCTGCTCCCTCCTCCCTGCCATCTTTCCCTCCTGGCAGCAGAGCGACGGTGAGGCGGGCGGCGGCGGCGGCGGCGGAGGGGGGGGGCACAACCATGTGATTCGGGAGATGAACAGAGCTGCGGTCCCCTCTGTCAGCCACAAACTAGGATCAGGGAGATCGCATGGGACTCTCTCCTGGGATGAGCAAAGGGAAGAAGGGAGAAAGCAGCTGTTTAGTGTTTTTCTCGCACTTCTTCACCAGCTCACTTGTGTTTTTCTCCGCTCTGTCATCTTCTCCGAGGCTGTCATTAGCTTCTGTCGTGCATGTTTTTTTTTAAAGCTTATTTTTTTGGGGCAATATTTGCCTTCATGTGATGGCAGTCGAGATACGGAGAGGAAAAGCGAGGAGGGGGGAGAGAGAGAGAAGGAAATGACATGTAACGAAGGACCCCGGCTGGTAGTTGAGCCGTGGATTTTTACAGTTATGTGAAATGCGCCTTAACCATTAGACTGCTGAGCTCCCTGTGTTTTTTTGATGGGTTTGTCTTCCTGTAGACGTGGATGAGAGGAAATTTGTGTGCTCTAATCATTCCTCTGCTTCTTCTTGGATGTTTTTAGGAACTATTAAAGGGCTTGATTTCTTTATCAGTCCTCTTGATAACTGAGGGCCTCTCAGGCGTACCGTGCTTCTCCCCACAGACAGCTGCAGAGTCATACAGGCTGTGGGCGAAGTTTGATGGATCCTGTTTACTGGAGCTGAGAGAATGGCTGGGTATCTCAAATTAAGTGTCACTTAAAGCTTGTCTTTTAGTCAGCTTTCCATTTTGTTCCCCCATCTCTAGTGGCAGCACTGTGCTGCCAATTGTAACAGGGATTGAGAGGAAGACATTTGGTGATTACACATTCTGTCATGATTGAGGGGTGAAGCCAGCAAACTCCATGCAAAACCAAATTCCATATGGCTGCAGTGAAATCTCAGTTACTCTCAAACAGCCCCTGTCCCGATGACAGCGAAATCGCCTGCTCATGACTTATCGTTTTATCATTCAAATTTACCCCATTGATGCTTGCCGCTGTGATTGACAGCTGGGCTTGAAAGCCACAGCTATCTCAATTGAGCTGCGGCAGCCAGTTGGTAACCGTGACAATGGTCTCTCCTCTTTGCCTTGTTTTCACACATTTTCTGCTGTCACAGAAACCTCACTGATTGCTTCTTTGCCAAGACAGCATCCTATTAATCTTTTAAATAAGGGCCACAGCCCAGCAGTATTGTTTGCAGAAAACCAAGAGGACCTTGTGGGACCACACTGCAAAGGAAAAAGGGGGCAACTGGGGCTGAAGCTGTCTCATTGTGGCAGGAAAGCCGAGCCTCCTTAAAACCAACAATATTAGAAATCTAATAGCTGCTGTGGAGATAGATGGTGCTGAGGTCTGAATATAGCTAGCACTCTCTGGACTCACCTGATAACTCTGTGGGCTCTGTTGTCTCAGCTTTGCTCTCCAGGTGCATTCTGTGCTTTCATCTGCATCGAGGTGCTCTGAATAAAAGCCTCTGTGTTTATGGCCATTTTCTTTTTCTATGCACTTATTGATCCCTTTCAGTGTGGTTGGAATAGGTTTAATTTTTTTCAATTCTGGACTCAAATAGCATAACGGCAGCATATTCTGAAATGGCAAACCATTGATGTATTGTGATGTGACCTATACGGTAGAATAACAGTTCAAGCCTTTGTCCCACTGTACTTAGTCTAAAATCTATTTGAAGGATACACAAATGTGAGTGAAACAAGGCTGTCCTTGCACACATGTTTCTCACAACCCAGAAAAACACTCTCTCTCACCTCGATCTTAAAAAGGCTTTCTGCGCTGATTTTGTGGACTAGGCTTTTGTGTTTAATTAGGTGTGATTTGTGAATATTTCCCGAGTGGTAGGAAGTCTTTTTTTGAGTCTCTGTACTTTCTTGTCAAGTGGTTGTTAATGGAGAATTGCTGCAATGCTCCTGACACCCTCTGCTTTGTAATGAGTGCCTTCCTGTGCAAAATAGCCCCATAAACCAAACCTTTCAAGGATGAGGAACATGTGGCGGCACTATTTGGCGTCGTAGTCGCAGGAATGTTTATGCCTTATAAAGATACTGAAGTTAAGGGATCGCTGCATATCCTTCCTCGTATCTTTGTCTCCGTTCTGACCATGGAAACCCAGTGAAGCAGGGCAACCTAGATGACTAATTGACTCCCAGGTCAGAGCCACATGATAGCAAGACTGCTGGTCAATGGAAATGGATATACTTTCCCCTACAGCGAGCTATGTCTGCTTTGTGATCATCTGTGTGCTCACGCACTCGTGCATGCACGCACACACGTGAGCGATTGAGCGTGTTGCTATTCATAGCTGTCCATTCTGTGGCTCGCAGTTGCTCCTCCACTTTGAAAACTCCAAAATCAATCCATTAACAACAAATCCAGAACAATTTAACATCAGCGGCACTTTCCTTTGATCTCATGTGATGCTTCTGGGAGAAAATCTTGAGTTTGAAAAGTGAGGAATCATTCAAATGAAGTATTTGTTTTGTAATTATGTGCTTCAAAAACTAGAAGGAATTGTGGCCTAGTTTTGTAATAGTTTAAACGGTAACTACTTCAGTGTTTTATTAAAAAAAATAATAATAAAAAATGTCCTCAGGGCACTGCAACTGTTTCTCAGTGGTGAAGGTTTCCTCTCCTTTCTGTCTGTGTAGCCTCATCGCGGCGCTTTTATCAACAGTAAAGTTCTGTGTGCTTTATGTGCAGCTTTTTGTGCACAAAGACGCATGATTGTAACAGTTGGTCCTTGAAATGTGCGTTAAACTTCGAGTCTGTGTATATTCTCTGAATGTGCAAATGTGTGTGTGTAGGGATGTCTTTTTGTTCTTGTTTGTAGGTTAAACACAAACACTGCTGTCCCACATTCACACACAATCCCCTTCTCCACCTGAGTCTGATCCCCGGCAACCAGCCCGAGCGCCTCGCATGCAGCCACGAGCCTCCTCCTCCTCCTCCTCCTCCTCCTCCGCCCGTCATCCAAAAAAGATTCTCTCAGTTCCTCCAGTTTCAAAGTGCTCGCATAGCTCGACTGTGTCAAAGCATGCCCCTCCTCCCTGAACCCTCCTCCTGGAGACAGCACTCTTGACCTGCTGCCCCATTGTTTCCAGCGGGGATGGATGGGGAGCCGCCTCTGCCGGCGCGATCCTTTACTCAATAGCTGCTCCATCTGTTGACTGCGTGACTCTGGGTTACAAGCGGGGATTTTGCGCCGTCTGTGCGGGGTGTGAATGGAGCTATCTCAGGGGGCTTCCTGAATAGGGTTTTAAAACTGCAGTGGAAGGGTGTTGTGATGCCTCTTACACCCCACCCTCCACCCCTCCACCCATCATCAGCCCAACACAGCCGGCTGGGTGTGTGCAGGATGAGAGGCCTTCATTGTGCCTGTTCACAGGCCCCTAGGCAACAGGGTCACCTTGTCCCTAAACAAATGCTGCCCTCAGTGGGATTGTTGGCACTCCGAGTCCGCGTTTCTCTGTGTGTATGTGTGTGTGTGTGTGTGTGTGTAGGGGGAGTGGGTATTTGAGTATAAGAATGCATCATCAGGACGAGGGCAGAGGCCTTGGCTGTGAGGACATTTATCTAACATCTCTGCCTTTCACATCAAGACCTATTCAGTGCAACCCGTCTGCGTCAGGCTTTCAAAGGACATCACAGATACAGAGACACTCTGGGCTGCTTTACAGGTCAAACTGCTCTCACCGAGCATTTAGACCAACAAAGCTGCTGATGTCATTTTCTATTTCTCTTGTATATTCAGCTTAGAGAGGGAAAAAAAAGAGACCTTTGAAAACATTATCTGTGTTTTGTCTCTCATGAATTTGAGTTCTCTTGAAATGGTGGTGGAGCGCTGCTTTTGGGCTTTTGAGGCCGGTCCGTTCTGTGGTTCGTCCTCTTTAACAGAAGGTATTTGTGAGCAAAAACGAAATCTGTGGCTGTTTTGACAGCTGGTTCACCTTCAGTAATTAATGTTGAAATTGCAGTCTGCCAGACATTTGTGCTGAGGTCCTCTGTCTATCTGCGTGGGAGTTGTTATTTGGCATTTCCTCTTAAGTGAAAATAAGCAGGATCCTGCCCTCTGGGATCCTTTTCTTTCTCCTGAATAAAATTCCCATCAGCTAAAAAACCTGCAGTTGGGGTGATTTTGTTTTTGAAAATGCATTATTTTATTGCGATACAGATCCAGACAGTTGGCTGCTATAAGCTTTTGTCATTCTTATGCCCTGACTTGCTTTTTGCAGTGTAAATAAGTCAACTGCCGTTTAATTCAGTTAACTCTTTCTTTTGTTTGTATCTAATGGGGGATCCAACTCTTGCCAGGAGCTTAGTTCTGAAGAGGCACAAGCGAGCACCTTCATCCCTGGTTCTCTGTACGTCTCCTTTATCACAGAGCCACAGCCGCTGCTTCATCACCAGGGCCTGAACCCCTCAGCTGTCACAGGATGTCCCCAACACACCTTTACCCCAGTTAAGATGATTAAAGTAGCAGAATCGCTCTCCTCGGGTCCCCTGTACACGTGTTTCACCCCCCACCTTTCTCCTCAGGCTTAGAAAAGACTCAGCAAAAGTGAGCAACAGTATCAGACTGAGAAGGAGGCGGCTGGTTGGATGGGATGGAGCCCCCTCACCAGATGAGACGGAGTTAAAGGAGGAGGGGGCTGCTGAGTGAAATGAGTGGAGGTAGAAAACTGCAGTGACAGCAGAATGAATAAATTGAAAAATTCTCTCATTGTAAATTGTCTATTGCTCGTGACAAACGATCTGATAGGCGAGCGGCCCGGGTTTCCGACGCATCCGTCCCAATAGAGCTGTGAATAACTGGTCTATCTCCACACTGCTTAGCACTGGCCCCGCACTTAATAATTCATACAGTGTGAAATATTTTCCCCGGTACAGATATGCCAAAGAGCTGCCGCCAGCAGGCGGGGGCGGTGAGGAGGGTGTCCCTGCGGTGCTAATTTGGGGGATGGTGACGTGCATAGATTTCTAAGGGGGCTCTAGTTTAGAGGAGATGCCTCAGACACATTTGCTCTCCTGTATGCTCTGTCTGTTATTGGAAAGAGCCGAGCCGAAAGATGCAGAGAGTGAGAGCGAGAGAGTGCAGATGACATTTAACTCATGGCTGATCTGCCTGGAACCAGGAACAGAGAGGGGGGAAATACATTTCCATTTAAGCTGACTGAACACCGTTATCAGTGACTGCGGGGACAAAGTGAGGCTGTAAACCTGCTAAGTAGTTTTTGCTGTTTGCCCTGGTGAGTGTTGTGCTCGCAAGTTGACATCAGTGGCAGCAGGTGTCTGTGGACACCTGGTTCATGTCTCCTGTTTCCATCAGGTGACTCCTCCTGCCTCAGGCTCCTTTAGAGACTCAGCAGCCAAAAGCAACTCTCATGCTCCCTGACCTTATTGTCCCCTTCATTCAGAGCTCACACCACCTTATTCCCCATGACAGTGAAACCAAAGCTATAATGGCCATGCTCTCATGTGCGTGCGTGAGCATGTGCAGATGTGTAGATGTGTATGTGATAGAGTCATATTGCCATCGGTGTCGTTTATGCGCAACAGTGTTGTGCGGTTTTGCCTGACTCGTTCTGCAGCTCAGTCCTGTACAAACTGGGTTTTTATGGTTCGCATTCAGGCCCTGATACCAATTATGCAAACTATTAAAAATTTAAGGAGGACAGTCTTTTATAATTTAATCCTAAAGTAATAGATTCTATTAAAAATGCATGAGAGGAGCTTTATAGATGGAGCTAGAATTAGTGTCTATCAAAGACTCCAGTCAAGGATGCAGGGAGAATGGGCAGCAGGAGTGGCGGTATTGCCTCATTATTCAAATAGGATATGATTACCATAGAGCAGGAGTCCCTCAGAGCTGAAACAGAGCTCGCTGGCCACTGTGATCACGAACAGGAGGAGTCTAGTCGAGCTCCTCGGAGGGAGATCTCCCCTCTTTCTGTTGAAGTGAAACTGGGTTTAGATTTCCTGTCTTAACTTTCACAAATGGGATTCAAAGTGACATGTGATTTGTTGTGGTTTAAAGCACTCTGTCGTTGAAATACCCTTTGTCTTGTTGGGTTTCTCCTCCCTGTTGTTTCACTCGAGATTGTTTCTTGTCCTTGCTGAAAGCATGTAGAAGGTGTTCAAGCATGAAAACAGGAAGCCTGCAGTGTTGTAACTTAATGGCTCATGCTGCAAGCGAGAAGTAGACCTTTTACTGGCCTCGGTTCTCCCTGGTTTACCCCGCAGAGCTTCCTGAACAGGTGAGAAGCAGAGTAAAGACGTCCCAGTCTGACTTTACACAGTACGTGTGTGTCTTTTTTTTAACAAAGTCAACCATATTTGTGCTGTTTAACTTTTCAGGACCAACTTTTCAGTCATTTTGGTAAATGTTAGCTTTATACTGGCCTGACAGGGAGGTGCCATGGACAGTTTTTTCTGCATCACCAGTTTCATGGAGCACAGATAGTCGCTGGATTTAACTGTGTTGTCATTGTGATTTGCTTCAGTAATTACAGGTAGAGAACTGGAGTGATTCAGATACCATAGCAGCCTCTGAAAAGGCTCGGTGGTTATTAATGTGCTGCAAGAAATGGATTGAAAAAGCCAATAAAAATTGGAATCCTCATGAAGCTTATATGGATTTTAAGTTTTGCCTCAGAGGTAAATTCCTTGCCTTTTTGATGTAATGGTTGCCTGTTTATGGAATAAATCCAATGGGCTTAATCGATCATCTCCGTGGAAAGGTCAAGTGGAGAAGCTCTGGTGTTTGAAGTGCTTATCCCGTGGAGGAGTGCCAGAAATGTGACACCTCCTTATGAGTGGGCGGTGGCGGGCAGATTAGTGACGGACAGGGTGGCCCAGGGGGATGATTTAGGGAGATTCAGCTCTAAATACTCTGTGTATATCAGAGCGAGAGAAACTATAAGCTGCCTTCCCCCAATCCCTATTTTCAACAGAAAAGCATATTAGTAGATTAAAAAGAAAATTTCCAAAAAGCAGAGAGAAAAAAAAAAAAAGGAAAAAAATGGGGGGGTCACAGCTGGTGCTGAAAGGTGAACAAAAGTTTTGGTTTTAACCTCCTGTCCACGCTTTATGTTTAATGTTGCTTGAAGTTACCAGTTGGTTTCATCCCTCTGCAGTCTAATCTAATCTGGAGTGCGTGGCTGCGGGCAGCATCTGTGCTCCGAGTTGAAATAGGGCTTTCTCTCTGCCTAATCCTCTATCCAGGGATCACTCAGTAGGGTGAAGACAATTACCAGCCTGCTTTCTCATGCTAATGGAATCTCTAACTAGATCTTACAGAAAGAGGAAAAAATAGACGGAGGAAGAAGAGAAGCGGGGACAATGGCGCTGAAAGATGACCCAACTAAAATGGGTTTTTAGATTACCATTTAATTATTGATAGAGACCCAGTTGTAAGGCCTAAGGTCAGGATTTGGAGAGCATTTTCGAAGAGAAGAAACCGATTATGAAGTTATTTTGCTGTGTGTGTGTGTGTGCGCATGTGTGTGTGTGTGCGTTGGGTCAAAAAGTTGCTGAGACAGGGCTGATGTCACTAACATATCAGCAGCTGTGTGCCAGGTAGTCTGCCTTTCACCTTTTTATCACCTGCCTCCAGCAAGGTGTCTGGAGTGGTTTTAAATTGCATTAATATGCAGGAATTTATAGATTGCCTCCCTTGGCATTTCTGCAGGGAGGGGAAGAGAGTATTACAGTCTCCATCTGCACTAATTACTGGGTCTTGGCAGTGTTACCTGTCTCTTGTGAAGGACAAACCAAGGCACCAAGCAGTAACACACAGAGCAGAAGGGGCTCATCTGCTGGGGAGTCTTCAAGAAGAGGGATGTCTCCGGGGCCTTTTTACTCTGATATGTTTGATGTGTTGGGAGCCTTGACTACCATAAAAAATCTCTGCCAGCAACATCAATAAACTAAATGACTTCGTCCAACTTCCCTCATACAGAGTGGAGAGAGAAAAGCTAACAGGCTTGTGAAAAGCGTTAAATATATCAGCATATAATCCCGGTGAAAACTTAGATTGGCTGTCTGCGCCGTGTCGGGAGAAGTCACGGGAAGCTCAAGAAATAAATCTTAACAGATGTAGGCTGCCGTGTTCAGACGTGCATTTCTGAAACCTGAAACGGAAAAGCAAGTCTTTGGTCTACCAAATAAATCACAGGACCGACGAAATGTATCAAAAATCCTTGAGAGGGAGAAGATAATCAGTCTGCGCGTATGCCGTTATCTCCGTGATGACCTCGCTTCTCAATTCTCTCCGCGGCTGGTCAAACTCGCCGATAACACAAGGCCTTATCGGGTTTCTTTTGTCATGGAAAGCATCTACCATTTTAAATCATTACAACCTTCCCGCTTTCTCCCGTTCCTCGAGCCCCGACATCAAACACTCTGCCTTTCGAGACGACACAGGGATCAGTGCGTTAACTGTTTCAGGTAGCTCGCTCGCTGCCAGGTTTACCGGGGCTCCTCGCATCAAATCTGCATGCGGTAATTCCTCCGCTTGCTGTGGGTTTCTCAGGTCTCTGTATTTGTCTGTCAGCCTGTCAGAAAGACTTCTTGGATCGCTGCTGCACGAACATCTTGCTGATGTTTGCGCCATCTGTGCCTTTAGCCAGCAGGTGATTACCAACCGCAGGCTCACCTCCCACTCTGTCCAATTGGATTCCCTTTGCTGGCATGGTCAGGGCCAGCTTCGAGAGGGGGGGAAGGATGACAACAGCTGGATAGCACACATTATGGAGTAAAGGGAGAGGGGCTGCTGGGTCTCAGTGGTAGAAGCTGCAATAAGGAGGAAATATGTGGAAGGGAAAATGCCTGTTTCCCCTTCTTGGTTAGCTTAGCTGTGAGCACTTGTGTCATCCTCTCTTTTAGAGTCCTTAATATCCAGCAGAGCAAAAATGGCTTTGTCACACTTGAGATATATCAAATGAGATCAGTGTCAACATTTCAACGGTGCACTATTTGATTGCCTTGTGGGCTTCACAACACACTAATGTTATGCATGAGTGACTATTGGATCTGTGACACCCTCCAGTGAAAGACACCGGAGTTGTCCTTTGGACCATGGGAATTGGGGTCACCTTAGGCCCTGCAGACAGCGATGTTTGGAGTCAGGCTTCGGCGAGTGAAAGAAGAAATCACATTGTTTGAATTTAATTATATTCCATTGATTTATTGAACACCCATTAATAAGCATACATTTGGAGGCTGGGCCATTTTGCATGAAGGTTTTCTCTCTCTCCCTCTTTTCTCTTTGCCTGCTCACTCCATTTCATCATAAATTGACATAAGCCTTTCTTTGAAGTTCAGGAGCCAAGCTGAGGAATGACAGCACAACAAACAATGAACAAAACACAAAAAAGACAATGAACACTGTTTGAATATTCAAGTGAGCCACCATAGGATGGTTAGAGGAAGAAAAAAAAAAAAGGAGCCCTTGTTTTATTGTTGTTGTGTTAAGCCATGAATGGACCTGTCTGGGACAATAAAGGATTGTGTCACATTGGGATAAGAAATTTTGCAATATCAACAATGCTTTACAAATGGTGTGTAATAAGGTTTACGGAAGAAAAATATAAATCCCAGCATGAAAACCAGAAAGCGCAGCTCATTTTTCACATCTGGGCTGAAGTTAGAGTGGAGGCTTTGTGATTTATGTTTAGAAGTCCTTCCTGGTGAGGCTGAATCTGCAGCGAAAATCATTAAAAAGAACTGCTGTTTGTTTGTTTTTGTTTTTTTTTTAAATGAGGTGTAGTTTAATGGAGAGTTGTAATTAATTAATCTAATTAATTTAATCAATCAACTGAAATAATCCTTCGCAAGCCCTTTCTCCGCTGCGGTTTTTCTGAGGTGTCTCTAATCAACAATTCAGTATGAACTCGGCAGCTAACATCCGCGTCAAGTCAAAACATTCGTTGGGTTTCTGTGTGAAAGTGGTATTAGCTGACAACTGATGCTGCTACCCTGTAAAACAATACAACAAAGGCTGAGGCAATAAGAGGAGAGGAGGATGTGTTTCCCCTGTGGTTTGTCTTGACAATCTTAAGCCACGCTCTCATTGCTCAAACTCCCTCGCTGGCATGAGCAGGAGCGCTGAGACTCAGTCATCTTGTAAGAGCACCTTGGCTGTACCGTGCTGGAAACGAACAGATTTTACCGAGGGGACTCTCCCCAGCGTGGGATCGCGAGCGTGTGTTGGGTTTCACAGCGTTTGTTAGTGCAGAGGACATTTTTGTGAAATTAAAATATAAAGGCTGTAATCCTGTTCTGCTGAAATTCAAGCATTTTGTTTGCGCTGATTGTTGTATTTCCATCACATCTTTGTTAATGTTTGTTTTGTGGTCACACTGTTGTTTTTTTATTGTGCAGTGCTGCAAAGTTTTGAGCTTAATGACTTTAAAGTCTCCTTCAATTTAAACTTTAGCTTTTTTTAAAAAAAATGTTATATCTCATTTGTCATGTGCGCTGTTCGTTTTATAGTATAACACAAACATTTTAATGATTCTTTGGCAATCTGCTCTGTGAAAGTAGTTACTGTGGCTCTCGAGTTTATTGAAAGCAACGATAATCTTTCTCCTTTTTCGTAAAACTAAGTAATCAGCAGCATCCGTGCAATGATGCTTACGGCACTTGAATGTAAATGTCACATAAGATCAACTGATTGGAGGTCAAGCTGATCAGGCTCGGCTTACTGTAACCCCTGTACCTGTGGTGTAGGTGTAAAAAGAGCAGTATGTACAGACTTACATAACTAATGCTTTGGTAAATCCTCCTGAAAGCTGCACATGTAATACTTCAGAGAATTGGCAGCTGATTGCCTCTTAGGACTTCAGTGCACAATGGATTTGTTGTTTTCCTCTCTAGCGTGGGCTCGTAAAGTTTAAGATATGGGGACATTTTTTCTTTTTATTTCCAAACCATACCACCGGATGCTATGAATCCTGGGAGTGGGGGCAGGTGCAAAGAGCGAGCAAAGCCAGGTGAGCTGGGCTGCAGCGGCGACATTAAACCCGGCAGCAGTTACCACCTGTGGGTCGGTGTCTTTTTGAATGGCAGACCAACCCCAGTCTCCTTCACATTTCATGCTCAATTTGCTCAGGTAGAGATAAAAAAAGAATTTTCCTTCAGTCCTCATCAAGTATTTGTAACACATCAATCCAAACCTCATTGAGATACAAAATTAAACTCACAGCTCTTTCTGTATTAATCTAAATATCGTATTTTCTGAACCTTGGCCTTTTGGATTTTCATAATTTTGACTGTGGTTGCCACATAATGGTTTAATGCTTTATGAGCCCGTTATTTAGCATTAATGAAACCTAGCCCAGCACAAAGATGCAGCAGTTGGCTGTGAAGTCAATTAGTCCTCATTGCTATTACAGGGTTGACATTAGTCTAGGCATGCGTGTTTTGATTAGAGATGACAGACGACTCGCTGCTATTGGACTGCCAGACATTCCTCACCCTTCATCCCATGGGTGAAGCTATTGAAGCTGACTGGAATATGGAAAGCTAACAGCTGAGTGTTTTTGCCAAGATGCCCTTCATCTGCAGAGAAACCTCTTATAAATACGACTGCTCGGCATATGAGGCTGTATAAGCCCCAATAGCAGTGACATGCAGCATCATATATATAAGGCTCAGCTGCCAATATGTTATTCCAACACTGTATATCATGGCAATAATGCCCAAACTGTAGGCTTTTACACACAATGGCCTTTTGTTGTGCAGGTTATTTATTGTGCTGGTGTGAGGTTGTGCAGAGCTGGTGGGTGAGTGCATCCAGGGGCTTGTATTGTTAGGGAATCAGTGGCTCTTGTTTGTGGAGCTGGGAGGGTTTGTTAACAATGCCTTTTTTATGTCCCAGAGTGCGTGCCTGTCGGCAAACGTCCCCTCAGAATTTTTGTTTGTGTGTGGTTTTGTTGCTGCTGTGTGTGTATGTGGATCGGGGTCGGCGAACATAACCCTGTCATTGTGTGCCACGTCCAAATAGAGCAGTTTTATATCAGGCACATGTGAGCATTAGTGTGTGGGTGTTTTGAATATACAGTATGAGTGCAAATTATGTAGTGCCGGTGTGGGGAAAGTGCCGAGCCGAAAGGGGGTTTACTGCCAGTCCTTCCTAATGGAGCCTTTCACTCTCCCTCCATTCATGTGACGGTATGGTGACGGAGAAGGGGGAGCCAGGGATTAACGGGGTAGAGGCAGTGCCTTGTTAAAGAAAAAGAAAGGGTTTGAGTGTGTCGATTGGATTAACTTGTTTGGGCTTATTAAGAGGGGAGACACAGCAGCTTGTTAAAAGCACTGCATGGGGCGTCCCATAGTGAGACGGCAGGGTCACCATTCAATTAGGCCGAGGCCCCGCCCCTGCTCATTGTGGAGGCTGTCTGCCAGGCTCCTGAACCACTGCTGGTCCTGCAATGGGAGGGGGAGTTTCACTGGAGACGCTTTATCTTAGACTATTTACAGTATAGAAGCTCGGTGATTGGCTCTGCTTAAAAAATAAAATGGAAATAAATCACAGATGAATAATATTACCTATAGCCAGGGTTTGTTTGGGTTTTTTTCCCACTAATATCAATAAAATACGCAGCATCAGTTCCTTTTTCATATCTTACTTTTAAAAGTATTAGCATTTTTATAACACCTTTTGGTCGACAAGGATGCTGATATTGGATGATTCTACAAAACCTTGGCTTACAACATTTATGACATTTTTGCTAATGTTCTTCTTACATTTGCACGACTAGTCTTTGCATTTTGGGCTACACGTGAAGTTTAAGGTCAGTTATACTATTTCACTAACTCCCAAAATCTGCAAGAGTCCACTTGGACCCTACTGCAGATATCCATGTGCAGCCCAGTATTTGTGTTTGTGTGGCATCAACTCGACAACAGCAACACGTATGCTTAACATTCATGTTCATGCGTGGAGCGAGTCGATGCCGACCTACTGCGCACATATGGAACAGAGTCCTCCCAGTGGACACCCAGTGGACTATAAAGTATAACAACTATGCGTTTGTGTTGTCAGCAGCTGTCCATGTCTGCAAGGGAATATAATCCAGGCTTCACATCTACGAGTCTGCTGCGGTCTACGTGGCATAAATTTCATCATCTGTCCAAGTCCGGTGGTCCACACGGACCCGTCTGTGGACATCCACATGCAGCCCAAAACTGGTGCTGTGCCAATATGCTACAAGGAGCAGCAGTGCATATGCTCAACAGTAGCATGCATGGAATAGATGGGTGCCAAACTATCTTGCATGTGAGAAACACGTCCTCCAAGCATACCAGGAAGTAGTATCATCTAAAACAACTATACGTCCATGAGGTTCCCAGCTGTCTATGTATTTATCCATAAGGGAATATAAAGCTGGTTCAAGTCAACACTACATACCCATCCACCACCCCAACCTCCACACCTTACCTTACAAACTTGCATTACAAACTTTCTGGAATAACACTAAATGTTGCTGCTAAATGTAACTTGTAAAAAGCAGACTGACTAATAAACTAAAACACGAATAAAACTGGCAAAATTTAAGCCAGGACCCATTTGATCCAAGACTAAGCCAAAAAAAAAACTTTGAATCTGACCAAAGATTTAATTCTGTGTTTTAGTTCTGAACATTTTTGACACATTTCAGCCCGTACCAATAAAGTAAAGTGGGGTTTATACCCAGCCCTGAGTATCAGCTGCCTCACTCTTTCTTTCACCTGAAACATGTGTAGCTCAAAACACACACACTCCGTTTATTCACCCATGACCACCCTGTTACACCCCGCACTTGGCAGGATGCTTATCTGAGCAGACAGCTTTGGGCGCGGGGAGCCATCTCCTCTGATCTCCTCTGCAGTTTAAGAACCTTTTAACTAAGAAATAGCCCTCTGCCAAGCCCACCGCCTCTTGATTCCGGCTTATTCCCTCATCTCATGGGACTGATCTTCCGCCCCCATTGCAAACCCTGCAGCAGCGTTAGCAGAACGGGAAAGAGCCGATAGACATCCTGGCTTTTGAGATATCCCTGCACTGGTGTAATAGGAGACCTGTGAGTGGATTTGATGAGTGAGTGAAGTGTAGGTGTTTTTTTTTTTTTTT
>NW_007577987.1:0-16059 GCF_000690725.1 Stegastes partitus
ATTTGTTAAAATGGCAGTTTGTAGCCGGCCTTCAAGTTGTAATGCTGAAGATTTCCGTTTGGTTCTCTTTGGCAGCATCTACAGTGATACGCTGCAGCTGTGTGTCTTTCTAAACCTCATTTCACGGAGACAGAAACAGTGTCGTCTGTGTGATGACTGGGCAACACCTCCGAAACAATTTGAGGTCAAAGCAACCAGAAAGTCAAAAAGGGAATCGTGTCTTCTGAGATGACAGTAGAGGACGAACAGAAGCTACCTCACACACACACAGGGGAGTAGAAGAACGTATCGGTCGCTTTAGCTCCGCCTGCTCTCCCATGAAGAACGTTAACTGCTGGAGCATACGTTGCTAACTGTACATAACTTGTGATTTTTCATGGGAATGACACACAGTTCTATAAATGCAAATTGTGTTTCCTCAGTTAACAGACATTTATTCAGATGAAAACCCTTTAAGATTTAACCAGTGGACACCTAGAAATGACTCCTGCCTACCTGCACATTCAGTTCTTTGCTGGCTGGCAGGTGTGTAAACGTTGGAGCGTTGTCATTGACGTCGGTGATCAGGATGTGAACGGTGGCGGTGGCGTTGAGACGAGGGTGACCCTGATCTGTCACCATCACCTTCAGACTGTGCTGGCTGTGCTGCTCCCGGTCCAACGCCACCCAGTTGATGATTTCGCCTGGACGGATAGAGAAGGCAGAGGATGGGGAAGCTGCTCAACACAGTAAAGCACATGGTGACTCATAGACGCTGTGATTGTTGTACCTGTTTTAGAATTGATGCGGAAGAACTTCCCATCTGAAAGCAGGATGTAGGACAGCTGGCTGTTTTTCCCAGAATCCTTATCGATGGCTTTAACGGTTCCCACCAGGCCTTGTGGCGATGAGCCCTCTGACACGGTGAAGTAGTAGACGTCACTGCCGAACACCGGGGCGTTGTCATTGATGTCCAGCACCAGCACTATCACTGAGGCTGTAGCCGTGGTGTTTGCCAGTGAGGCCTCCCTGGTTGTAGCCAACACTTTAAAACGATACCTGGACTCTGTCTCGTAGTCGAGGCTTTGGGAAAGATACAACCATCCAGTCTTTGGGTGAATCCGAAACGGAGCTGGAGGGAACCCAGCTTCTGCCTCCAAAGAGTAAGTGAGGCCTGAGTTTGACATATGAGCTCCCCGAGTCCGGTGAGCCCTCACCTGGATGACCCGAGAGTCTTTACGGTAGCCTTCACCGATCTCCACCTGGTAGACGAGCGTCTCGAAGGCCAGGCTGTCCTCTGCAGCCGTCCGGTCTATGTTCACTGAGAGGGTCAGTGTGGAGCTCAGAGAAGGCTCTCCTTCGTCTTTAGCTACGATTTCCAGGCTGTAGCTCTGCTGACGATCCGCCTGTAAACTCTGTTTTAATGTAACTGTTCCAAGGTTGTGGTCAACAACAAACGTACCGTTTCTGCTGTTCCTCAGGTAGTACTGCACCCTCCCATTGGTGCCGCTGTCATAGTCGTGTGCGTGAGCGATGAACAACACCGTTCCTGCTGGAGTGTTTTGTGACACTGTGATCGAGTCGCTGCGTTTGGGGAAGACGGGGGCGTTGTCGTTAACGTCGGCAATGGTGATGTTGACCTGCGTGGTGCTGTAAACAGGAGAGGTGTCGGTGTAGGACTGGAGGACCAGCAGAGCGTACGGCTGAGACTCGTGGTCCAGAGGTTTGACGATGCTGATCAGACCGGACTTCGGATGAACGGAGAACAAACTCTGAGGGTCTCCAGAAGAGATTCGGTAAGACGCAGATTCCACAGAGTCTGTGAAGACAAACAGTTTCTCACTGAGATTTGAAAGACAGAACATCTCACCAACCTTTAGTGGTTGTATGGAAACATGCAGGTGGTTTTGGTTTAGTAGTAAAAATTTGTCAGTTTTGTGTCAAAGAAAATGGTCCAACAGTCCTCTCAGCAATAAAATTTTAAAAAATTACATTCCAAAAATGCAACCTTGGATAAAAAGCTCCCGTGCCCTCTTGTCTTATTACAGCAGGCATTGTGTACTGTTCTAATCCTGACAGCACACTGTTTGTTGTAAAGTAATAAACATGAGTTGCTGTTTTATTCTTACATAACACAAACTTCAAAGATCTATGACTCATCTTTGTTTCCTGTGGTGTTTCTGTATCAGACCTTTATTATAAACTGACTATATTCTATTTTTCCCCCAATGTGAACATCCTACACACTAAAAATCTGATGAAAATTAGCATCTAAACGTTGTGACACAGCTACTGTCCTCATTACTCTGACAGCTTTTATAGGGACAATTTCATCACTAGAAAGTAGGTCCAAAGAGAAGGATCACAGAGTCTGTAGACTATAAAAAGCTGCTTTTTCTAGGAGATATTTTTTTTAAAATGGAATTTGTTCTTATTCCTATTGGCATCACAAATAAACTTTACCCTCTATTTACCTCCAGTGTATTGCTATTTCTCAAAACAAGGCCAAACCAAACTATTTGCAAGGCAACAGCTAAGAGAGAATAAAAACATACATATAATTTGTAATTTTTATCAGTCAGACTTTTGTACAAAACATGAAGTCGTGTGTTAATTTTATTTAGTGTCTCAAAGGTAACTAGTCATACACAAGCGCCAAAATAAACAAAACTAAAATGTTAAGACACTTTTAACAGTTAAAGCCTAAAATGCTGGACTGTGTGAGTGTTGTGGGAGGACTGATGATGTTTGACTTTTGACCTTTGACGACTACAGAATCTAATCAGTTCATCGTTTTGCTTCTGAGTGAACGTTTGTGCCAAAATTGAAGAAATTCCCTAAAAACGTTTAAACAGATATTATGCTCACAAGAATGAGGCGAAAAACCAGAAAACATAACATCTGCGGCCACAGCTGTCATACGCACAGACACACAAGTAGTCTCTTAACATATTCTGTGTTGGGTTAATTGGTTTGTAAAGTTAAAGTAGAACAGCCACTTCCTCAGTGTGCAGGTTCAGGGATTTATAGTATTTTAAACAGCCAAGTAGCGTCACATCCAGATATATTTAAGGATATAAACATTAGGTTTAAATTGGGCGGAAAAACACACTGCAAGCTGTTTTACTGACATGAGAACACACATCTCCCTCACACACATAAATACACCCACACACACCCACACACTAAGCTACATTAAGTAATTACAGCGCCGGTCAGAAGATCCCGTTAAATCCCCTCCGAGTGTTTGCTGCACTTCAGCGGTAACTACAAACCACTGAAACAAGCAAAGAGCTTAGCGCAGGCCGACCCCTGTCAAACAAACCCAGTTCTGTTGTTTGTGCTTTAAGTTGAGGCGTTAATCTGTTAATTGATTAGACAGCCTTAAATGACTGTCTAGCGTAGCAGAGGGGTTTAGCTGTTGAAGGGACTCAGCGGAGTAACAAAAGGACTATAGTGAGATAATCCTGGAAACTGGAGAGCTGAGAAAACCCTCCACAGAGAGGAGCCTGAGGTCTAGAATATTCTGATGAAAAATTAGAAATAGTATCTGCCCTTCCAATATAAATAATGTTCACTTTTACCTGCACTTACAACAAAAACATGAACTCACACATTTTTAAAGAATAGATATATTTATAACAACAAAAGAAAAAGACACAAGTCTGAGCAGATTTATGATGTGTGTGACCTCTAAGAGTGCAGATAAAATATACAGTACAACTGGCTGTGAGCCTTTATTATCTGTCATGACTTCATGTGGCTTCAGGAGGATTAAAGATTAAACCGTAGCCTTCCTATTTACCGCTGCTCTCTTCATGTCTGGAAGCAGATTTGACGAATGACAGAGATCACTCCACTGTTTTTTGCCATAGTCATCTGTCAGGATAAATCCTATTCAAAGCTGCCTTTGTGCACAATATCAGTCACATTCAAAACAGGTGCAGTAACTATTGTTTTTTAACAGAAATTTCAAGATGCAAATCCTTGCACACGATTTAAACTTTCCAAAACTGACTTGCATTTCTTTACTGGGTTTGACCAACCATTTATCATCATGTATCACAGCAATGTAACTTTTAATAGCAACTTTCATATTTGATCACATGCATGCCCTGAACCAGGATCAGCTGTAGCTTTGACATTGTAGATTCTTTACAACAATCCCTACAGTTTCTTCAGTGGTATGCTCTTCTGTCTGGTAGCACATGGACAAGTTATTATTGGTACAGACAATTATCAGATACTATACAGGAGATGACTTTTATATAGCTTACCTGCCTAAATTGTATTAAGGTTTAAAGCTTCGCATAATAAAGGAAATGGCTGCTTTGAGTGACAGACGGGACAGTCAACAGCCCTGATATGTTTGCATCGTCTACCTCAGCTCTACTCATGGTCTATAGTTTTGAGCCATCACACTGAGCTACTAAACCGCTCTTAAGGAGACCTGTGGGCGACGTCACAGAGATTTTGTCCATGTTTATATAAAACTAATGTCCGCTGCCTATGAACGCCAAAGAATAAATGTTTCAAAGAGTTCCTTTAATTAAACATAGGTGAAATGTATGAGGTGTGTCAGAAAAGTTCCAGGACTGGTGTCACAAAAGATATATTTCAAACACAAACTACGAGTTTTCCCTTCAGACGATCAGAGGCAAGAGGCGAGAGTTGGACAAGTCGTGGCTGCTTCACCATGACAACGCTCACAATGCCCTGAGCATCCTACAGTTCCTGGCTGAGAAGAACATCACCGTGCTGGAGCAACCTCCCTACTCACCCCACCTGGCTCCATGGGATTTTTTTTTTTACTCCTCCCCAAGCTCAAGGGGGTCATCAAGGGGACCCGTTGTGAAGACGTGGACGACATCAAGAGTGCATGGCGGCGTGGCAGAGAAGGCTGGGAAAGTGTGTTAGAATCCAGGGGCATTGCTTCGAAGGGGAAATTTTAGTAGTTAGTAGTTTGGATTTGAAATATATCTATTGTGACACCAGTCTTGGAACTTTTCTGACACACTTCGTATATTTGCTTATTTCTGGATTAGAATAAGAAGCACTGCCATGATGGTGACAGAGCCACCACACTGAGCTACTAAACCGCTCTTAAGTTGACCTGTAGTCACAGAGATTTTGTCCATGTTTATATAAAACTAATGCCCTCTACCTATTAACGCCAAAGGATAAATGTTGAAAAGAGTTCCTTTAGTGAAACACTGGTGAAATGTATATATGCAAAAGCATTGCAGTGAAGTTTATGTTCATGTAAATTTTGACACCAAGATATCCATTTTTATTGCAAATATTGGGTATCTGCCACCTTGGTTAGCGATAACTGGCTTTAGCCCTGAGAAAACCTCATCAGTCGACCCTCTAAAACCCTCTTACCGGTTGGGTTGATGGCCTCCACGGTCCCTACGGACGTCCCCAGCGGTGCGTCTTCAGGCACTGTGAAAGAGTAGCGTGACCTCTGGAACACAGCTGGAGCCTGAACGCTTCGTAAAACGTTGACTGTGACCTCTGCGGGTCTGGCTGAGGTCAAGCCCTCCCCGTCCTGAGCTGTTATGGAGAGTTTCACACTGACGGTGCCCAGGTGGGTCAGAGTGGAGGTCAGGATCAGCATTCCTATGGGGAAGGACACAAGGTAAAGTTAGGTTTAGTTTAACTGCAACATTCGAGCCAGACAATCTTTCCGGTTTATATCTGAACGTCATCTCAATAGCATCTAAGTGAAGGTTTGCCATTTTATCTTTTTCTTTTCCTTTTTTTTTAAGAAGTTGGAATAAAGATTATTTTATCAGCAGAAATCAACAAGTGTTTTGATTGACAGATCATGTCTTACAAAAGTCTTTCTCTGGTTTAAGCTTTCCAAATGTGAGAAATTGCTTATTTCATATTAGTATAAGTAGAATATTTGGGGGTTTTGAACTGCTGGCTAACAAAACAAGTTGCTATAATACATCACCTTAGGCTCTGAAAAATAATAATGCATTTTATTGACTAATTACATTTCATCCAAAGAATTATATTTTAAATAAACATGATTAAATCAAATATTATTTGATTAGAAAAAATTTACTCCAACATGAAAATGGCTATTTTCTGATTCTTTTCAAATCTGATGTGACTTAAAATTGTTTTGTTTAACCTCAAACTGTTAACAGAGTTCATCAGCGGTAAACAAATCTGTTTGTTTACTGTTATTAGTGGTCAGACAGCCATGTGACGACAGATGGCTTAAGAATGTGACTCATTTTTGTCACCTAAATTCACCGAGCAATCCCAGAGCAGCAAACATGAAGCCTGTACAAGAGCCAACCGGGAATCAGAACTCCTGCTTACATCACGTACTTAGTTGGAAAAGCATTCATGTGCAGCGAGAAACACACGAGCAACTTTAAAAATGTTTCCTTGATTTACCTGTTTTGAGTGTTTCGTGTTACATCGTGGCTGAGTGCAAATCGTATCTGACCCTCAGCCACATGGGGATCTAAAGCTTTTGGGCTTTCTGCAACCGCCCCTGCTGAGCGGTGACACTGGCAATCATATCACGTGGACTTACACAAAGTAAGTAGTTGTTTATCCCTGAATACTGGAGCTGCCAGTCAAACAAGTTACTTAAAGACTAGTGAGTGGATATATGTGACAAATCAAGCTTGAGAAGTCATTTAAATACAGTTTGAAACTCCAGCCCACATCAAAATTAAAACACAACCTGCTGCTACTTGGAGACGCTGAAACGCTGAAAATTCTGTCAATCTAATGTCAGTGCCTACATTTTTTAATGCCCCTACCTGTTTCTTTTTCCAGTGCAAACAAACTGGACATGTCGCCAGGGACGATATCGTAGGTGACACGTCCAAACCTGCCAGAATCTCGGTCGGTAGCGATAACGTTGACGATTTCTGTGCCCGGCTGTGCATGACTGCTGACGCTCACGGTGTACTCTTCAGGGTTGAACACTGGAACGTTATCATTCAAGTCCTCGACCTCAATGTGCACGTAGGTTTGAGCGCTGAGGCCTCCCTGAATGGGAAAGAAGAGGGTTTTATTAGGAACACGGATGAAGAGACTACATTTTGGAAGTCGAATCCAACTTGATCTTCTTACAGAGTCATTTACACCAGTATGTCAGAGGTGATTAGTCATGAAAAAGCCCACTCACTGGATCCTCAGCTTTGATCAGAATGTCGTGGACCGTCTGTCCTGCATCTCGATCGATATCCTGCGAGACACACAGCTCTCCTGTGTGTGGGTGGATTTGGAAGAGGGGATGTTTGTCCTGTTTGTCAAAGCCGTCAGACAGAGAGTAGAGCAGAGCACCAAACTCAGGACTGTCTGCATCTGTCGCAACAACCTAAAAACAAGAGAAATACGTGTATGAAAATGAGAGGGGCAACGGGGGAAACATAGAGCATGTGTGTGCCATTATTCATCAAGGAGGATGTGCTGTCTTTATTGTGTCTTAAAGATTTCAGTTGATGCTGTTAAGAGATACGCAAACTTCTTTTTCACACACCAATGAGGAAAAAAAGAAGGTAAAACATGGAAAAAACCACAACTACAGATTTCACATCTAGTTGTGAAAGTCATCCTATACGTGTACACAGAAAAATGCAAGATTAATAATAAGTCAGCTAGTTCATTAAACAAGGATGGAGTTATAACTGGAGTACAAGTTAAAACCTGAAATGTTAAATCGGCTGAAGGTATATTTGCAAGTTCTACAGTCGTCCTCAAATGTATTCAAATCCTTCCATTAAAGAAAAGGCAAAATTCACAATAGTCACTCAAATAACTAGAAACTGAAAAAAGTAATAATAAATAAAAATGTGCTAAATTATAATTTAGTACAATAAGACATTGCTTTTGAATTGTGGTTGAAAAGAATAGTTAAAAAAAATATAAAAACTGTCCCGGACCAATTAGAGCACATTTCTGATGAGCAGTGGACCAAAACACCTGTCAACAGGTGCAGAAGTCTGATTGAGAGTTACAGAAAACACTTGATTGCAGTGATTGGCTCAAAGGGTTGTTCAACAAAATATTAGTTTACGGGTCCTATCATGCTTGTTTTTTTTTTGTTTGTTTTTTTAAAAATATTTCTGTTGAACCACAATTCAAAAGCACTGTCATGATGTTCATTAAATTTTCATCTGTGATTACTTTTGTCAATTTCAACTTACTTCAGTGACAGCTGTTTTTTCTCCCTACTTTAATGGAAGGGTATGATTAAATTTAAGGACGACTGTATATGGAAGACATGTCACATAGAGAATCATCTTTGTTTATCTGGGTTCATTTGGTTAAAGCAACAGGAGAACATCACAATTACTGTGATTTAGCTCAAGTAGCTTTACAAGAAACATGAGCAAATATTCACTTTCACTTTGATCTGATGTCCAGCTGACTTCCTAATGGTGTCCAGGTCTGATGTATAACCAGCCATGCATTCATTCTTTTTTCATTCCTGTGGTAATTTTTATTGATTCATTCATTTTTTTGTATCAAAAATATCCAAAGCTCCTTGAACTGTTTGTTTTTTCCAAAAAGCAGTCAAACACCAAAAAAACACATATAGTTTACTATCACAACAAATTTGAGGCTAAGACTTTAATTTTATTTTTTACTTTTGTTGCCTGATAAATAGCTTTAACTCTCAAAATAGTCAATGGCCAATTTTCTGCATGTTTAGCTCTAAAGCTACATCTCCATATAAATGTGGAGGTGAATGTTTTATTATTGCTGCATGAGTTTCTGCTCATACTACATCTCCTTCCAGTTAACTGTAACTATGCATGTATGATCGACAGCGGTGCCATATAGTAGTTACTGTCGGTTTCTAGACGTTATCTTTGTAGTACCTGTGAATCATAATACTGGTCTTGTTCTGACAGAAGAAGGTCAACATAATAAAAGCATAAAAAATCCCCACAATCAAAGGGCGAGGATTATCACCAACGTGGAAAACGTTGGAGTAGAAACACGCCCCAGATTCGGCCGAGCTCCTTTCATGCTCGTCTGCGCCCGTGACAAGAGGCGCATTTCACAGATAGAGCGCTCACTTTCAAGTCATAAAGGTGATATCATCCCAGAGGCTTTGAACTCTGGTCACAGAAAGTCTTAGAGACGTAGGTCAATGTCTACTTACACATGAAGCACACCCAGCATGTTTCTAACTACAGTCAGTTCTGGGAAAATAGTACACATCTCATATGTAAAATAATACGTTTGTCATCGGTTTCATTGTCGACACGTTCTCAGTTCTTCCTTCTACTTCTTCACCTCCTGATTCTCACTTTTCCAAAAGTACTTTGCATTGGCTGAGAGCTGACTTGAAAATAAAAGGCTGAACTTCTTCTGCAGAACAACACTCTTAAAGTTCAGCCTGAAAACAGTGACCAGAATTCATTTCTAGTTCTCGGCTAATTGCTAAATATCAAGTATGTTTACAGAAAATGCACTGCTAAAAAAAAGGCTTCTTTTGTAATGGGCTTCAGCTGGTGCCAGGCTGCAGCCGAGCCGTACCAGGCATCACAACTGTCATATTAAGGCCTCAGCGCTGAACTGCGAAGAGGGTGCATGTAGTGTGTGTTCAGCAAGAACACCGATGCCTTTGTGCAAACGGACTGAAGGCTACTTTTGTGTTATGAGATGTAAGACAGCAAGTCAGAGAGCACGAGTTGGTGGACGGCCACAGTGAGGAATTCTTAAACTGCACATCTCTTTTGTAAATGATAGTTGATCTATAGCTGGAGAGTCAAGTCAGACTCATCATTTAACTGTGTGTGCATTTGTTAATGTCTGCTTGTGTTCTTGTGACATGTATATGCGAGTGTTTTTATTGCTTCCTAGACTGTTAAATTTTAATCTTTATACCTGCATTTCACATAAACTTGGAGCTCGTTCTGAGTGGTAGAACTACAGTGGAAACCAAAAGTTTACATACACTGTGTAAAAAGACATAAAACACTTTTTTTCTCACTAAACTGCTGACTTTGAAGAAATAAAATATCTAAAAAATTCTCTCTCTCATTATTTTGACATTTAGCAAATAGAGATAATTTTGTTAATCCAAACTGACCTAAAACAGGAAAAGTTTGGTCACATTTACTGTCAGATAGTGAGAAAAAAAGGTTAGGAGTCTTTTTAGACAGTGTATGTAAACGTCTGGTTCTTCATATTTGTCATATAAAGACCTATGAAGTGTTTCCCAACCACAGCTATACTGGATACTTTAATTTCATCATCAGAATGAATAAATGACTCTAGTTGGAGAAGTTAAAAAAAAATATTAGAGGTCAGTTCAACCACATTATGAAAGAACATATTTCTTAATTTAACCTGTGTTATATCACCTTGCAGGTAAGTTATGAGATTTCTGAGTGAATTTGTGTGTGTGTGTGTGTGTGTGTGTGTGTGTGTGTGTGTGAGACGCTCATAGCCCTTAAAATGGGATTATATCAACAACACCTGGTGTTGCTGGAAAAGGTTTTCATTGGGACTGCTTGAGAAAACACATTATGTTCCAGAGTGAGCAGAACAATGTTTCAGAAACGACCAGTTGCTGCTGAACCTAAAAAAAAGTTCATTTTTCAATGCTTAGCACACTAATAAAATAAACCCTGAGCACTTATATTGGGTGAGCTGCATCATCGCAGCATTAGAGCTTCAGAATGTCACTGCTGTTCAAGTCTTCTGTGATTCTCTCTGCATTTCCTGTCAGGACTCTATGTAGTATCTTATAAAGACAGAAATTTGCCCCAAGAATGCAGCGGAGGCAGCTGCGCATATCCCACACACCAGACCAACCAACTATACCAGTAAGGGAAGATATTATAGTGTCTTGAACCAGCCTTGATGCTACATATTCTCCGACATACTTGTAAAAAGCAGCTTCCCACGTCACTGTGCTCTGGTATGGACACGTTGTACAGCTGCTGCTGGAACACCGGCTCGTTGTCATTCACATCCTCCACCAGCACTGTGACTGTAGCAGTAGATGACAGAGCCGGTTCTCCTCCGTCCACCGCCACCACCAGGAACCACACCTCCATCTGTGTCTCCCTGTCTAGAGATGCAGCCGTGGTGACCAGGCCCGACTCCGGGTCGATGCTGATCAGGCTGTCCTGGTTGGACCTCAGGATGGAGTATCTGATGTTTGAGTTGGCGCCTTCATCGGCGTCTCGGGCCTGAAGCTGGATGAGGGAGCTCCCCTGAGGAGCGTCCTCGGCAATGCTTATAACATGCACATCCTTCTCAAAGACTGGGTAGCAGTCATTTGTGTCAGACACCTTCAGGAGGAAGACCATCTCACTGCTCAGAGGAGGGCTCCCAAAGTCTGACGCTTGCACCTTCAGCTCATACAGATCCTGCTCTTCCCGGTCTAGCTCAGAGTTAACACACAAAGCATAAAGAAAATCATCTGTCTGCTTCAAGGTAAACTTCCCATCTCCTCCCTCTAGTGTGACAGTGACCTGCTCCCCCTCAAGATCAGGGTCTGACACTGAAATCCGAGCAACATAGTCCCCAATCGCTGCTGCCTCTGAAACCACTGCATCCCCTGTCTCACTGAGAAACAGCACACTGATGCTGGGACTGTTATCGTTGATATTAAGCACCTTGACGCCCACAAAAGTGCTGCTGTGCTCAGGCTGAGCCCCGTTGTCTCTCGCGCTGATGATCAGCTCGTGAAAGGCCTGCGCCTCAAAGTCGAGCAGCTTGTTGAGGTAAACCACCCCGGTGGTTTCATTGATGGAGAAAACTTCATTTGGGTCGCTCTGCCTCCTGTTGATCTCATAAGTGATTCTGCCATTGTCGTCCAGGTCGAGGTCGGTGGCGTACACCTGACACACAGCAGACATGACGGGAGCATCCTCTCGCACCGAGGCGTGGTATTCAGTCTGGTTGAACACAGGAGGGTTGTCGTTCTCATCCAGGACGTGGACGTTCACCTGAAGAGTCCCTGTCCTGGCTGGGATCCCGCCATCGAAGGCCTCAATGGTCAGGGAGTAGAAGTCCTGTGTTTCTCTGTCTAGCTTGCTACTCAGGACCAAATCCAGGTTGAGGTGGTTCTCTGATCCACTGCGATAATCCAAGTGGAACAACTCAGCCATTTCACTGTCTGTGATCCTGTATCCCTGCGTGCCAAACTCTCCCTCATCCTGATCTTTAGCACCTTCCAGCTGGAACCGACTCCCTGGTGGGCTCAGCTCTGATATGTCCAGCTCAAGCTGCTCTGAGGGGAACACAGGTGAATGGTCGTTCACATCTTTCACCTCTATGTTCACTCTGATCATCTCTCCAGTGAGCGTGGCTGCCACAAATTCATACTTATCTCTGCTCTCTCTGTCCAGGATCACAGCCGTGGAGATGATCCCCGTGTCCGCGTCTATTTCCAAGTCCCTGAACACATACGAGTCTCTGCTCTCTGAGATGAAGAATCCAGTGCTTGGCCTGCTTAACCCCGCTCCCAGATCCCCAACGATGGTTTTAGCAGGCAGACCCTCTTTAACAGACAGCGTCAGGTTGAAGACCTGTCCGAACGACTGCGCGCAAAGCAGCGACAGGACGAGCGTCCGGAGGAGCGAAGTTGGCGCATCCTTGCGACCCATTCCTCCTCTACACATGGCTCTGAGCTCTTTGGGAAATCGAAGTTGGGCTACATATTTCCCCCGAGTCAATGTGAAACTCCAAACTCACGTTTTAGAGCACTTTTCCGGACAAAAACGTGCCAAACGCATGGTGCATCTTTGCGCGGAGGAAAGCAGCCAGCAGTCATTCTCCATCACAGTATTTCAGCAGCTTGTTGCGTGATTCTGGAGACTAGAAATCCAAACATCGTGCAGCGCAAATCCCCTGGGCTCCTTCACACTACACGGCGCGTCTGAGTGTCCGCAGAGCGCCGACTGCGCGCACTGAACACACCTCCTGGCAGGCGGCTCGTCCCACGCTGATCGGCTCCATCTGTGGCCCTGATTGCTTAAGATTTAATTAGGCCGAGAGATTACCTTCAGTGCTGCGAGCTGACAGGTGGCGCAGTGCATCTAACCTGTTGAAGAGCCTAAAATGAGCTGGAAAGAGGAAGAAATGAAGAGATGACGCTCTATGAGATAATAAAGTGAGGTGGTACAGTCTGACACTTACTCTCCTTCACTGTGGTGAAGTGGTGACTTAATCAAATGTACAGCGCTTTAATAAGGTTTTGGAGTTTTGGAAAAAAGTGCATCAAGTGTTGGTGTGGCTCCCTCAGCTGGTAAAAAGGAGAATTTGAACACTTCCAACATAAGATCAAGTTTATCCCGCCAGCTAGAGGCACAATAAATCATTTGCTTGTCTGCCACCTGTAAAAAAAAATGCAGAAAAAGATTCATTTACTTTCCAAATAGTTTTGTACTTTTTAAAAATAAGAGTCACACAATGTGGCATGCTTAGTGAGCTTTGTTTGATGAAATTGGAGGAAGGTTCACACACAGTTTTCAGCTTGAATTTTGGTCAATTTATTTAGGATTTTTAGGCAAGAATTTACCAAAAACAGACTCTTTCATGTCAAAGTGAAAACACTTTCTTACAAAGTAATGCTGAATAATTAAAAACACAAAGTATTAAATAAGTGGTTGCAGCAGAAGTGTTCAACCCCATCAAAGTGACACGCCTGCCTTAGAACAGGTGCAGCCAACTGGTGCTAAAAGTCACACAATTAGTGAAATGCAGGTCAAAATATATCCCTTTTAGCACAGTTAAGTCCATCATTAAGAAGTGGAGGAAATCTGACACACTCATCAATATTCCTAGAGCAAGCAATCCCTAAAAACTGTGTGATCATGCAAGAAGAGGACGAGTGAGGTAGGCCACCAAGACACTTCTGACTCCTCTGAAGGAGTGACAAGCTTCAGTGGCGAGTAGAAGAGACTGTGCCGACATCAGCTGTTGTCTGTTTGTCACCACTCAAAGCTTTATAAATGTGAGAGACTCTACAGTCAACTGAAAGATTTTTTTTGGCCTGATGAGACAAAAAAATTGAGCTTTTTGTCAATCAGACTTGATGTTATGTTTGGGGGTCACCAAACACTGTACATCATCACAAACACACCATCCCCACTGTGAAGCATGGGGGTGGCAGCATCATGTTATAGGGATGTTTCTCAGTGGTCAGCCTGGGAAGGAGTGTGTTTTACTACTCATTTTACATACGGTATTGTTATAACATTTAGAATCATTATAAATAAATTTAAAAAAAAAAGACTTGAAATCAGATAATTTGCCCAGTAAATGCATTTTTTTTACTAAGTTTCTGAAAATTCTATCTAAAATATTCTGGAATAAATACAAATAAAGGCTATGTGGGGATACTGTTCATGACACGACGATTACATGTAAGAGTTTTTCCTTTACATTTTCCCTGGACAAACTCTAGACCCCTTGTTTCTATGGACCTTTTATTAAGTCTCTTTTGTTTGTTTGAGAACAAACTGCATTAAGATTTTTATGTTAAACAGGACAGGACAGAAAGAAGATGGATGCTTCCCAAATTTGAGCTACGCGTAGATGTTACTTTTCCTGAGGCAACTATTTCCATTCAGAGTGAACTATGCACTTGACAAAAGAAGCTGTGTTTTTGAAAGCTCTGGAGAGACACTGAAATTGACAAGATCCTGAAAACACAACATTCTGGAAAAGAGGACTGAAGCAATGCACAGCTTGAAACCAAACCCAAACGAGAGGGAAGTGGGTAACTCAGCTGAAGCTGTAATTAGAGCACATCCATGCCTCAGAGAGCTTGAAAGTAGATGGTATGGATGGAAGTTGAGTTTAGATGAGGAATGATCGTACAGTAATTATTATACAGATGTGGTTGTGCAGAGGTGTCTGTCAATGCAGTAAAGAGGAGCAAAAACAACCTGCAAGATCCCTGACTTCCAGCAGTCTAATGACATAGAAAAGGCATCTGATGTTCTAATCGCCAGAGGTAGTGAGACTAAAATAGACTTTTGTAGAAAGAAGTCTTTAATTATCCCAAAGACTGTTATTTTCATAGTTCATAACATTAATATTATTAATAATTCATACTTTTATAAATGTTTGAATTCATATTGTCATTGAAACTGATTAAAATACAATAAATAAGACGTTAAAAAAGTAACTTTAAAAATGTACAACTCTCAAACTGATGTTTGGTTAAAAATGTAATGCTGTTTATTAATGTAACAGGTCACGTGACCACAGGTTAGTTCAGGGTCACCTGTGGGCTTTTGGGTCAGGTGCTGTAGGGCTACAGAGAACCCAAAAAACAGCGACTCTGCCCAGTCCGAGAGGCACACACGGTAACTGTAACTTTTAAGTTGTATTTGTTTAATTTGTTTGTGATGTTAGTCCAAGTGTTTTGTGTGGACGGTTCAGCGCATTGTTGTTGCAAGTTGGCTTATTTGTACCCGTCTAATGACTGAAACTAACTTGAAAGACTTGAATCCGTCTAATTAGAGACACTTTTTTGGGAAACTTGGTGTATTTGAAGTGTTTTGTACCTTTGTTGTTGTAGTTTTCGCGGTGTCTGCTGGCTGAGAGGACATAAAAAGGCGTCTGTATGATGTTTGGCCTTCATGTCGTCGGACCCGACTAGTTGCAGTGGCCCTGGTTGAACGAGCTCCTGTGGAGGTTGATGAGGCAGAGACTGAGCATTGAAGGCTGCTCTTAAATCTGCTCTCCAAAGCTGATTACTTTATTAAACCAATTATTAAGGGAAATGGTAACTTACTCTGGAAAACTATCAAACAAGGAGGGGGAATTAGTCCAAACCTGGGTATTCTTTCTACAATGGAAATCAAATATTCTTTAGAACAGGGGTGTCCAATCCTGGTCCTCCAACTTGAATGATCTCACTGGTCCAAGACAAAGATGACATCACCTGGTTCAAGTCCTGGCTCCATGGAAATCAATCTTCTGGCCATCTCTCATTCCTGATCATCATCATCATCATCACTGACTATGTGATCACGGGCATCCACATGACAGACTGTATGTTAGAAGGAGTGTAGCAGTAGTTTCTGAGTTATGACATCATCTATCAAAACTAAGTTCAACCAA
>NW_007577987.1:17374-24804 GCF_000690725.1 Stegastes partitus
TTACCAGGGATGTCCCATATCCTGAAGTACAATGTACAGTGTGTTTTTGTTTTTTTTGTCACCAACTGTATGTGTGTGACGTGTTTCGTGTGCTGAGCGATCATAAAGGACTGAGAAGAGGTTCCAGGTGAGGCAGGCATCTTGCCTCATGACAGGGGGCGCTCTGATCCCAGACATTCTTCTTGTGACTCCAAGCTCAGTGCAATCTACAATGAGCAAGTCTGACGGAAGATAAGCAGAGTTTTAAAAAATTGTTTTCAGAGTAACATGTTTTTGTCGAGAAGGAGCGGTACATGGACTTCATGTAGAAGTAAAGGTAAGACCACAATAACTTTTTTTTTTTTTTTTTAAAGGAAATGTGCGTTTTGTGGGCTTCAGCTTATATATATGTTTTCTACTGCACTACACCTCCTGGCCGCTGGGGGGCGCTGGCTAAATCCCTGCCGCCTTTGGGCCTGTTTACTTCCGGGGCGTCCGTCGTTGGTTTGTAGCGGTGGAGCGGTGGTAATGTTGTTGCATGTGTGAGATTTTGTCCAGGGAGACGAAGCTTTTATCACTGAAAACACCTGAATTTCTTCATCTGCGTTACAACACCAGTATTTACCGCCACAATGACTGAGGTAAGACGATGGTTCAAGTCTTTTTTTTATCTTTTTTTTCTCCCGCTCAGCTGCTGAACACTATCGGGCCAGGCTAATTACTGGAACGACATAGGTTTACCTTTTTTTTTTGTTTGTATGTTTGACATTAAATATTAAATTGCTGTCTTTTTACGAATTAAATGCCACTTTTTAAAATGAACTGTTCTCTTTTACAGGATGTCCAGAAGCACTCAGTCCACACTCTGGTCTTCAGGTCTCTCAAAAGGACTCATGACATGTTTGTGTCCGACCACGCCAAGTCCATCGCACTGGATGATGAAAGGTAACTCACATTAATAACGAAGCTTTTTATCCCATGTATTTACAAATACATGAAAGGATCCACAGCTCCTGGTGTTCAGCATTTATCTAGATCAGCTTTAGCTTAGGTGTTGCCGTGTTAGCTGTAGGTTACGTTGTGTGGTCAGAAGCCGTGAAAATGTCTGTGTTTCTGGTTTCATGACTAAAAGCTTCCTTAATAGGCTAGAAAAGCATGTCCAGTAGCTGATCGGAGGTTTTAAGTTATCCAGTAAAGCAGAATGAGCATTCAAAATAACTTAGTCAGCACTCTCTGGACTTTAATGTACATTTATTTGTAATTTATGACCAAATGATGAGCCTGTAACTGTGCCTGTCCATAAATAAGGAAAGTATTGAACGTTGACATACATTCATTTGCCAGTTTCTTTGGTACATTTTGCTGTTGCACTCTTACCATGAATTGTACAAAGGTGATGATGTTAGGGTTATGATTGAACTAACTGATCACTTCATAGGCTGTTTGTGATGCTATGGAGGGATTTTTTTTGCTGACAAGGGATGCATGATATTGAAGAACATTGCAGTTTTCTATTTTCCTGCTATATGTATTGCAATATGAAAAAAATGTGGATAGCTTGAGTATAACTTGGCAACAAAACCCTGCAGCCTTCCCTGTGTTAGCTGCATTGTCTGTGTTATACGGACTGGCATCGAGACTTCTCTCTCCTCTGTTGTGATGTCCCCACTTGTATGGACTTAACGCAGAAATGCCGCTTGCAAATAGCAACTCATTCAGTTGTTAGTCCATTAATTGATACAACCACCACAACATGGCCCGAGGTCGATAGCTGGACTCTTCTCCTCTGTGGTTCCCCGGTGGTGGAACGAGTTACCAAACTCTGTTCAATCTGCTGACTCCCTCTTAGTCTTTAAGAAAAGACTAAAGACCCAGCTCTTCACTGAACACCTTTGCACTTGACTGCCCAAGAACAAACAAATATAAAACAAACAAACAAACAAACAAGAAAAGAAAATTACCTCCCACACAGCCTGCTATTGGCATCAACGCCCTATCACACTTGAATTTGTTCTATGGCACTTATCTAGATTGTTTTCTCCTGACTAGATCCTTGCTTGTGTTGTATCTGCTCTCAGATGTACGTCTCTTTGGATAAAAGCGTCTGCCAAATGAAATTGTAGAATTGTATTATATCAGTGATTTCTGGCTGTCATTGAGATCTTTTCTCATGTTGTGTATTACTGGAAAAATCATCCAAAATAGATTTTTGCCTTGGATTGCATTCAGATCTGGCTTAGCTGTCATCATACAGAGTTTTGGGGTCCTGGTCTAAATAGTTAAATTACTCCTGTTGTTGCGTGTGGTGGCAACAAATACAGACAGAACACCTGTTTTTGGTCAACATCGTCCTTTCTGTGGCTACAACATTTCCATAGAACAGATTTTGCTTTTCAGATCTCATAAATCCGGATATTCGGTTTCAGCCCTGTATATAACAAGAACTGTTTTCATTTTTTTGTTTTGTTTTGTAGAAAACAACATGATCAGATCATTATTGTATGATGCTCAGTCACCTGGTTAGTACATAATGGGTTTTGAAAGAGAAATACATCATTGTCTCTTGTATTTTCAGCCATAAGGTTAAGATGGGTGTGAAACTGAGAACAGAGTACGATGCAGTTTTACACATGCCCGTCCTGAAGGAAGGCAAAGACCGAGTCTCACAGCTTCCAGGCAGCATGCAAGGCCACCAAGGCTACGCACAGCCAGGTGAGGAGGAAACCAACACTGCACGTCAGCTTAAGTTTGTTAACAAGTTGTTAAGTTTGTTGAATTAAAAATATAAGGGAAAAGCAAAAAGTGTGTCTGTATGCTTCCAGTGTTAAGAATGTCTTCTAGTTCAATTAGACTCATTTTAAGACAGACTCTGTGTTTTCCTGAGTACTTCGGTTCCAAGATGTCTTGTTTGGGGTGTTTATTTTTTTCTAATATGTTTTAGGTGAAGACCCGGAATACCTGATCACCGGGACACATGCGTACCCCTCTGGACCTGGTAATTATTGTTATTCGGCCGATCCTGTGATTGATTGTAGCCGTTATCGGCGAACTGCATCAGCATTATTCATTATCATCAGTGCTGACACCAGTAACTCTGACTCAACAGGACTGGCATTGACTGCTGACACAAAGCTGCACAGAAATCCCAGTGAGGGAGGAGTGCACTCCATGGCGTTGGCTTTACCACCCTCACAAGCGCGGTAAACTTGTCCCTACATGGTTTAAAAGTTGATGAAGTTATTGGTAATACTTTGGCATAAACGCATGAGACAAAGTGAAAGATACAACGGATTCATGTGTAAATCACGTCTGCTCTGTTGTGCAATTTTAGGCAGGAAGCCAGTCGCACTGCAGCCAGTGTTGCTGACATCCATCGACACGCAGGAGGAGCAGAGCGAGCACACCCTCAGTCATCTGTAGTGGTAGGCCACAGTGTCATTTCACATAAAACTGACCTGATAACTTGGTTATCTTTGTGACTCACATGGAAGAAATGCAGAGCTGACTATTAAAGTGTTTATTCTAGTCACTCATGGAGGGAGGTGGGACCAGAAATTCGGCGCTCATGAGGAGAGCACCAACAATGCCTAAACCCCAGTGGCATCCACCATGGAAACTGTTTCGGGTAACGCATCATTTAACTTTTCCAAAGTTGCACAGGAGGGACGCATCTGGGATGTGCCTGGTGTTTTTTTTAAATGTTGTATGTTTTGTCTGATAGGTCATCAGTGGTCACCTCGGCTGGGTGAGGTCCATCGCTGTGGAGCCTGGGAATCAGTGGTTTGTCACAGGATCCGCTGATAGAACTATAAAGGTGAGTCAAGCTAAGAGATGACAAACAAATTCTATCTCAATTATCTCTTGGATTAAATATTTTGTGTATATAATGTCAAAAGTATTTAGAAGCATTAACCTCTGATGTTCTTGATGTATGTTTGATATTTATACAGTTAACTGGTTGTCAAAACCAAAACACCATAAACTATGAGCATGAAAGCTCATTTTTGATTCTGGAAACAGTAGTTTGACAAAATAATCTCAATTTAGGGTGCACTTTTTTTTTTTTTTTATCTCCAAAGCTTTATGCTGCATCTTATGGTCTTCATCAGCAAATTGAAGTTGGATCCCCTGACATGGATTAATGTCAGTCTGTTCACATGATGGCAACTTTAAGTCACTGACTGACTTCTCTTGATGTCACCTTTATGTGATCCATTTAAATCCATTTAGTCCACTGTATTCTGTGTAGATTTACACATACCAGAGTGGTTGATAGCAGCATTAACACACTGCTGTTAACAGCTACACATACAGTTTGTTTTGGATTGTCAAGTAAGAGCAAAAGTTGCTTTTTCTTCATCTACAGCTGTAACTTTCACCTCATGGTGGCACTCTGGATAGACCGTTTCTGAGAATGTTGTGTAATGATCCTCAGGTGACTTGAAGTCTGTTTGTTTTGACAGATCTGGGACTTGGCCAGCGGAAAACTGAAACTCTCTCTGACCGGACACATCAGTACAGTACGTGGTGTGGCAGTCAGCAACCGCAGCCCTTACCTCTTCTCCTGTGGAGAAGACAAGCAAGTCAAATGCTGGGATCTGGAGTACAACAAGGTACGTTATTAACACGAGTTTGCAGGCAAGTGGAGGTTCCTGGGAGGGATTCTTTTAAACTGAAGTAAAATCAAACATCTGTAGTTTAGAGTACAGCATTATTTTTTCAGTCGTAGTATTTTGGAAGTCTCTTTACAGCTACAGTGTGTGTTTTAGGTCATCAGGCACTACCACGGGCATCTCAGTGCCGTGTATGATTTGGATCTACATCCAACCATCGATGTGCTGGTGACGTGCAGCAGAGATGCCACAGCAAGGGTAAGCTCATACTGTCCATGTCGAATGTACAGATGTCAACATAAGTCCGCTTGGCAGGGTGAGGGGTCACATTTTTATAATTTTGTCCAGTTTGAAATCCACTGCTGTTGATGAATTATCCAAAACATTTGAATTAAGGTCACAAGGATTCAAAAATAACCTGTTAGTCAGAAAGAGTTTTTCTGAAGATTCTGATTGCACGGTAGTCTAAACAAACCACATTACAATTAACAATTTCTTTGATAAGCGTTAGGTTTGGACTGCTCACAGCCATAATTTACATTCTGTGGCCTCCAGACTGTGGTTGTGCCTTTGGCTCTGTGTTATATCAGGCTTCTGGCTATCAGCATCTGCACCTCACACCCATACAATTCTCAGAGAATAGGAGTTAAATAATGGAAATGTGGTGTTGTCTTTAACCAAGTAGTTGGTGTGTTTTAGTTTAATCTCGTCAAGTAATAAGGATGTATACTGTGGGTTACTTAGAGGGACCGGCTGTCTGCCAGAGGACTGTATTTGTATATGATATGCCAGTAACTGAGTTCCTGCTGGGTTAAATAGTTAGACAAGCTGGTTTTCCTCCCTGTTCTTATAGGTGTGGGACATCAGGACCAAAGCCAATGTGCACACACTAACCGGTCACACCAACACTGTAGCCACAGTGAGATGTCAGGCAGCAGAACCACAGATCATCACTGGTAAATATATTTTACTCTCATAACTGGATGCAGTCCCTCAACAGGACAGTGTTTACTGTGAAGTTCTAGCCTGTTAGTTGTGTTTCTACCATTAATCCCTGACTGATATGTGATTTCTTTTTGTAGGCAGTCACGATTCAACCATCAGGCTGTGGGATCTGATTGCTGGGAAAACCAGAGCGACTCTGACGAACCACAAGAAGTCTGTCCGAACTCTGGTGCTGCACCCCAGACAGTAAGTGTTGTTTCATCAGGTAGTGTTGAGCTGGGGGCAGAACTGTTTTCAGGGAACAGAAAAGTTTTAACTGCAGTAGAAATAATGCAAAATAAAGAATTTTTAATGCCACTGAGAACCAAATGTAATTCTTTTTAATGCTATTTAAGGCCTTGATTTTCGCACAATCAATTTAATGACTATTGATGCTTTTTAACGCCCTGCGGAAACCCTGAGTAAAGTATTTATCAGAAACAGGACTATATCTGAGCGCAAGGATTATATCGAAACAAATAAAAAGTTGGTTAAAATTCATAAGATGTTGATATGATTATGATCCTCTGTGGTTTCCAGATACACATTTGCTTCTGGATCTGCTGATAACATCAAGCAGTGGATGTTTCCAGATGGCAACTTCATCCAGAACCTGTCGGGGCACAACGCCATCATCAACACTCTGGCTGTTAACTCTGATGGCGTGCTGGTGTCTGGAGGTAGGAACGCCTGTTTTCTCCATCGTGTCTGTTGAGGTTAATGTTACCTCTGCTGATGACAGCATGGCTTAGAAGCATATCGAGCTCAGAGTTGGCATTCATTACTCATATTACGTCTCCACTCTGTAGCTGACAACGGAACCATCCACATGTGGGACTGGAGGACAGGCTACAACTTCCAGAGAATTCATGCAGCTGTTCAGCCTGGATCTCTGGACAGCGAGTCAGGAATCTTTTCCTGCGTGTTCGACCACTCAGAAAGCCGACTGATCACCACGGAGGCTGACAAGACCATTAAAGTTTACAAAGAGGATGACACTGCCGTAAGTTCAACTATCACATTTAAAGTGAGTTTCTTTATCAGGAACCAGAAGGATCACTGACTGTTTTCTTTCTTACAGACCGAAGAAAGTCACCCAGTCAACTGGAAACCAGAAATCCTCAAGAGAAAAAGATTCTGAAGATTTTTTTATTATTGTTTTTTTCTGTTGTCACAGTACCCGTTTTAAATTTCATTTCTACCAACTTCTGTTGTAGCTGTACGCAGCAGGTTTTGTTTGCTAGTGCTTTCTTTATGAAGCAAACTTTCCCTCAACTAATGCGACTTTGACAAAAGCACCCACATATTGTTTGCCTCTTCATTGTATGATGTCAGTCCCATAAAGCTGCCGTTCTGGACTGCCAAGAACCTGACAGAGCGTTTGTGCTCGATGATGACAGCTCCTCTGGTTCTGGTCCATCTGGTCTACTAGCAGAAGCCCCTCTTCATTTTGAGAAGGACAGCGTTCACAGTGGACCTGGTTGCTGTTGGAATCAAACGCTGCAGCAGCAGAGACAACGTGTGTCAAAATTGTTTCCAAAAAATTGTTTTGTATTGACTCAACAGAATTGCCAGCTGTACAGACGTGGGAACAGACTTGTTTCTGGCCTGGAATGTGAAGTTTATTTTGCTCCATTTTAATAAAGACCACATTTTTCACATACTTGCTTTTGTTCAGTAACTTCCCGAGGTATCTGTTGGTGACGACGCTCCGGTAGAACCTACAGCCGTTATCCTTCATCTCCTCCCAGTAACACTGATTTTCAGACGTGTCATTGAGCTCCACTGTGTTTCTCTAAACTAGTCATTTTGTCCCAGTGGTCCGAGTTAAACTGGATAGTTGAACAGTTTTTA
>NW_007577987.1:25657-36281 GCF_000690725.1 Stegastes partitus
TGAATGGGTGAGAAAAATAATCGTCTCCATTGCTCTTCCACTGTGTGATGCAATGGCAATTCAATGAATCAGTGTCTTTTTGAACACACACTGTTCGATCTTGCAAAAGTCACATCAATCTTATTGGATGTTTTGTGAAAACTGGGCCTCTTGCTAAGCACTGCTTGAATGTCTTTATATTTTACGCCAATTTCAAAATAAGACTCAATAAAACTCTCGAATGGGTGGGTGTCCTCGATTGTCGTTTCTCCGTACTGCCAAAAAGACCCAGGCTGTGTCTGAAATCACCCACTATATAGTGCACTATATGGGGTGTTCGCCATTTTGTAGTGCTGTCCGAATGTCCATGCATCCTCACTAAGGTTGTCGGGGGGCTGGAGTCTATCCCAGCCGACTTAGGGTGAAGGTAGGGGACACCCTGGACAGGTCACCAGTCTATCACAGGGCTACACTTAGAAACAGACAACCAAGCACACTCACATTCACACCTACAGACAATTTAGAATTTAGAATCACCAATTAACCTTTTAGACTGTGGGAGGAAGCCAGAGAACCCGGAGTGAACCCACGCTGCACAGGGAGAACATGCAAACTCCATGCAGAAAGATCCCGGGTGTCCTCACCGGGACATGAACTGGTGACCTTCTTGCTGCGAGGCAACGATGCTAACCACCACACCACCTTGCACCCCATTAGCCGAATGTTAAGTTACACATGTTACACCCTATAATGCACTCATGATATCCCACTATGCACTGTGAAAAGTAGTGTACAGCCGATGGTCACTAACCAAGCGATATGGACCATCATGCATTGTGTGAAAGGAAATGGAAAGAGGAATGAGAGCGCAAAAACTTGTCATTAAAATGTAAGTAATTTCTCGAGGTGCTCCGGACATCGTTCACTACATAGTGGTCCCTATAGTGAGCAGGGAGTCAGTGGATGATTTCAGACACAACCCCAGAAGTATACATACCTGTAGATCTCACAAAAGTTATAACGAGATCCACAGAAAGTTTTTGCAAGATCTCACAAAAGATACCTCAATCTTTTTTCTCTTCCTGCTTTTTTCTTTCTACGTGTCCCTTCCGGGGCTCCATAGAAGAGAAATAGGAACACAGCGTCCAATTCAATGATAAATTAATTCTCTTTAATTTAAGGGAATAAATTGTTCCAATACAATCTCATCTCTACTTAAGAAAGGACGTCATTAAAAGCACGTCTCTAATAAAAATAATGGAGTCATGCAGCAAAAATCCCAAGTCACTAATTACACGCACATGTAGGACACACAGCGTTATAAGGTTGTCAGCTTTGGTTTCAGTTGATGGGACAGGATCAGATAGTCGGTAGATTGTCTGTTATACCATGTTGTCTGAAATGATTTGTGAGACGACAAATAGTGGAGATGTGGTTATGGTATCCAGCCTGCTGTGATGACTCCTGAGGTCATCTTGAGGCTGCTTCTAGTTTGTGTTTACTGAGTCTGTGAGTGGGTTATTTAAGGACTGACTGCAGTCTAATCACTCTCTGCTTCCCTCTGCAGGTAACACACCGGTGTGGTTATGGTTTTGTTTCTTCCTTGAGGATATTGTTTGCCTTTACAACCCTTGCACAGACATAATTCATGCATGCATCACACACACGCTGCTGTGATTCTCACAACCCCATACTGGTTTGGCTTTAATTTGGCTTGGTTTAAGTGAATAAAAACACAAGCTTTAATTGTGATACTTGGTGTATCTCTCCTTTTGCCGTGACCATTTTGAGCCAGGTCGTATCCCTGCCACCAGCCAACCTTCTTGTCTTTCTCTTGTCGTCTGTGGCATCGTATCTTTTTAATAAAGCTGCATTTTAAGGTGGACTTTTATAATCATTGGTCATAAAAGGTGCTCTTTGACTGGTATACTATCTGATCTTTCAAAACCACACATGACTGTGATGTAGATTAACTCAGTGGTTGAGAATTTCTCCCCAGCTGATCAGCTCAATAGGTTTTTGTGCACATTTTACTAATTTTAATCCTTTTCTAACCGTAAAAATAGATTTTTTAAAAGTTCTTCTTTAATTCAAAAAAATTGTATTTAGATTTTTGTCCAGTGTACGTATTCAGAATATTTTGATATAAGATGATCTTGCGTGGATGTAATTGGCTATGAGTACAGGCCAAGGTTTGGCTGTCCTACCTTACCAGAACATGTTTGCCCAGCAGAGTACATTGATTAATGGTTATCCAGTCCAAAAGTGAACCAAGTTGGTAAGATCAAAATACAAGTTTTACTGAAATTATTATGAGACTGATCTCAAAAACATCTCTTGCCTTTGAGGACTTTAGGGAGAGTCAGTGGTCATATGCGTCGGTGCCTATGCCCTATTATCCCTTACCTCAAGTCATACAACGGCATTTGTTATTTGGCACCACCATCTACCACGAGCCAGGTGGAGTTTGGACTCCACAAGAGAGTGATGTTGCATGAGGACAGGTACTACCAGTACACAATGCAAAGTACATAAACTGTGGATGCAAATAAACATGTCAAGTGTGACCTCCTGATAACTCTGACACAATAAATCTCAGAAGTGGTTTTCATGTCCTGAAAAGTCCTGAAAATCCCTCCCAAAATAGTTTGTGCCGACAGGGTTCATCCGTGCGAAAACTGGCAAGCAAAATAAAAGAAATGGTTCAAAATGGGAAATGGTGAAAGAAATTGTTATAATCCGCTGTTTAAAAATAACTGAAAGAGGCCTATGAAGGCACAAAGGACACTCTTAGTAAGTTTAATATACGTTAAGACATCGTTTTTAAAGCTGCTACAACCACTCTGAGTTAGAGTAATGAAAACAGCCTCTAAAGAGCACTCTGTAATTCAATTACACTTCTCAAATTCATTTTAGAAGACCTTCCCTTTAGTAGTGCTCTATGGATCCCTGCCCAGGCCGGTATTTTTTCATTTATTTACTCCGTGAAAGCAAAATATTGATGATGTGTCTTTTAAATCTTGGCATTTCATTTCTTTAAAAGGTCGTGGATGTAGCCAGATCTGTCATTTTATTGAAAAAGCTAAAATAAAGTATTAGTTATTTTCCTGTGTGTTCATGGTTATTATGCTTCAGAATACATGGGTGACCTAGAAATGTAACTGAATAATAATGAGAAAACTCTAACAGTTTGGCGGGTTGTCAGTACGGCGTAACAGTGGTGCTGATTATATCATACAGTATGCAAATGAAGTGAAGATGTTGACTTATAAGAGGTATTTTGTTTTCTATTTCTGGCCACATGGTGTTATGACAAAACATCTGGCTTATTTCTTTACTCATTTTAAAAGTCCATTTGCACTTGTGTTAGCTGAGCTTTCTTGGCTGTTTCTTTTCTACCAGGTGTTTCTGTCTCATAAAACAGCCGACTGCCTCATGACTTTACCGGGTTGCTGCGCAGACTGGCGGCAACCGAGTCCAAAGAATGTCCAATGAAGTAATGTTCAGCCATAATTAGTAGAGAAAAGACGTTTATTAGTGCTTTAAACAACAGTGAAGAGGGAATGGGAAACATCAGTATCCTGCTGGCTCAGATGACTAAAACATGTGAACATCACAGAAAGACAAATCATAAAGTCAGAAAATTTTCCATGGAGGCGTTTTATTGTATCGCAGATGGTTTCATGGCTGAACACAGTAAGTGCAGATTCCGAACGTGTCTAATCTTTAAGAATCTCCGAGTCCGCCGAACTGTTTCACACCGGCCTGCTGCCCGCCTCCTGCTGTGATGCGGCTGAGGGGGATGAGCTTCATGGTGGTCTCTTTCAGGGAGTACCAGCGGTTGTGCCATGTGACCCAAATGATGCCGTTGTCGTAGCCATACTCCCCTGCGTCCTTCTCTGTGTACCTGCCACCTGCAAAAGCAGAACACAGACGGGTTAGATATATGTTCAGGGGATAACAGTTTTGTCTTTGTGCCTGTGGAGTTGCTGAAAACACAATTATAGTCCACCAATTATGTAAATGACCCACAATTAGAAGACTTGGCAGTGGCTTTGGCCTCGGAGTCTTACCCTGGTAGTATCTTCCATTCAAATGTGCAGCGTGGCATCTGTTCATCCACCAGCCGGAGCCGTCCTGCAGGGCACAGTTGCCGTCATACTTGTCGTTGTCCTTGTCACCAGTGCTGAACTGCATGCCGTTGTGTGACGTATAGAACTTGTCGCTGGGGTCATCTCCAAAGTCGAAGCCATCGAAAGCATCTCCTGCGTCGCCGCCAAAGTAGTAGCCGTAGGTCATGCGGTACATGTCGGCCTCTGACCCGACTCTGAACATGGTGTAGTCGGCATACCTGGAGAGAGGAGAAGATTTTCTGTTAGGTTTTGGTTGAGTCTTTTTTTTTTTGTCCATCTTTGTATGTAACCTCACTATCGGTGGGTCATGTTTGCCTTGTCAGCAACCTCCCTCTGTTCTCCTCTTACATAATCTGTGGTGGTGTGTGCGTATGTACCTCTTGTTGCCGTCCCAGTCAACGAGCTCTATCCTCAGCACAGTGGGGATGGTGGAGCTGGCGGTCAGCAGATGGACCTTCTCGTTGCCGAGCCAGAATTCTGTGGTGTCGTCTGGGGAGAGATAACCGAAGCCCTGCTTGTACTGGACCCAGTTCTTCTTGAAGTCCACGCTGCCATCACGTCTCTGTGAAGGGATCAGAGTCAAAGTTGATTTGGCTTTGATTCTGCATTTAGTCAACAAAACATTTGCCAAATTCTTATAGATTTGAGCGCCCTTCTAAAAAGCAGCTGGCGGGGAGACTTCCTGAAAATGTTTTCTGTCACCTTTCCAATCTTTCATTTTTTAACTGACTGCAATAACGTGATTTTATCTCATTTAAATTATTGTTGTTGTTTTTTTCTAAATACTTCAGTGTTAAGTCATAATTTAAGACATTTCAAGACTAACAGAAATGCTAATCCCACTGGAGTGGGCCTTGTTTTCAAACCTCCAAACAGAAGCTTCAGAACCTCATCCAGCTCTAATACATAATCAGTTCGTTAGTTTCAGGGCTGACAAATTACATGCTGTTTATCCCACTATTATGATCCACCTCATTAACAAAATAATATTGAAGAGTTCATTTGCAAAAACAGATAACTCCATTTTTGTAGATTTTCAGAAAAAGTTTTTTGTTGTTGTTGTTTGCTTGAGATAATATCAATCAAACTGAAGTTGAGTGGATTTGACTCAGTAGAGATGACAAAAATAGAGATAACTTAAGTTTGATTGATGTTGTCTCAGGTCGCTGATGGAAAAGAGGGTTTTCTGAAGGTTTGTGAAGATGGAGTTATCTGTTTTTGCAATATGCAGGAATAATTCAGTGCAAAATGAAGACCACCCAGAGCCGTTTTCTTTCAGCTGTCCAGCGATGCGTACCCTTTGCATGACTGTGAAGCCGCGTCCAAAGCTGTCAATCTCGCAGTAGACCAGGAACTGCTCTGTTGCCTTTGCTGGCTTCACATAGTAAAGACCACTGGTGGTGGCGCCTTTGTTTGCAATGTCCTGACAATCTGATTGGGGAAAAAAAAAAAAAAAAATCAGAATTGAAGTTATGGAAGTGTGTTGTTGATTACTTAAGCAATTGCTGTTTACAATAAATCCAATAATAAACAGTCAGAATAATGCAAAAAGTTGGTCTGAATAATATATTACATAATTATGTCCTTTGAAAATGTAGGTCATCATCTAGAATAAATATGTTTACTCTGCCCTGATGCAGCGTATTGATTTTAGTCTCTAACTAAACACTGAACAAGGACAAATGATGTTCAAACGAGGCGAGATTGAGAAACTCCTGGTGAAAAGGGAACAGCCTGAGGGTCACGCTGGGTTTTTTTTTTTTCTTTTTCTTTACCTGTTCCTGTGGTGGTTTGGATCTCAACAGTGTCTTTGCAGGGCTCAGTGCATTTCTGTTGCAGCTCAATGGACATCTGTTTCAGGTCTGCCATTCTTCTCTCATTGGATGCGATTAAAGTCTGAAGTTCACTGGACAGAGTGAAACAAATATGAGTTGTATAAACTTTACCCTGAGTAATTCAAAGTTCCGCGTCATATTGGATGACAAAAAAAAAATAACCCTAAAAGACAATTTACTAAATCAAACTTAGAAGACGACATGGTTCAGTATGTAACGTGTATGGTTCTATGGGGCAAAGATTTGTGGGTGGAAAACCCAATCGCTCTACGATCTGTGCTCGCAGATCTGTGTGTGGGTGAGGAGGTAGGAGTACGTTGACCTGAAGGCGTAGGCGGCAGTAATGCTGCGATTTGAAAAACTTCCATTTCACATAAAAGCCTTGCATTCCGTTTACTGAAAGTCTGAGAAATTAAAGCGCGCCGTGGCTTATCTTAGAGAATTATACACAAGGTAAGAAGCATTTAAAACCTGGCACAGGAGACCTCATTTAATTTAAAGCCACACATCATAACTTAAAAAGCTGTTCATACGTTGTGAATAGAAATTAGAATCTGCAAAAAAAAAAAAAAAAAAAGACGACGAAGAAGAAATAATTGTTGCTTCTCTGCAAAAATGAACTGATGTAGTATGAGGTGGTACAAAATGGGAATACTTGGGTGGATCAAAATTAAGTTCAGCACTTGAGCAGATGTGCTTCTCCACCACTGGATATCAAGGCACTAAAGCTATGATTTGGGGGCAAATAGCGACTTACAATATTTGCTGCTCCTGCGCAATAATGGTCTTTTCAAATCGAAGAACATCATCCAGCATATTTGTGGACTTTTTGAAGTATGGATCTGAAATGAAGAGGCAACCGAGTTTGATACCTTCAGCATTTATATCAGGTCAGGTCATTTTACTTCTAGTGAAACAAACAGAGCTTTAGAGACAAATGTAAAACTGCTACATGATTATAACACAGTTGAATACTTCAAACTGCAGCTGTGTAAAGGTAGATGCTAATGTGGATGAATTTTACCTGGCTGGCTCGTTTTTTGAGCAGAAGTAGTTGAATCTTTCATGTAGACAATAGTTTCTTCTGCCCCTGTAGTCAAATTGGTAATTGTTTCCAGCTCCCTTTGCATATCATCCAAATCTTTGTTGACTCCGGGCATATACGTATACAGGTAATCAGCCACGCCACATGTAGTAGGACAGTACTTTCCCTAAATATGCAGAGAACACATTAAAAAAAACCATTTACCATAGTGTGCACATAGATACACATTTAAACACATTTAAACAGAAACATGTAAGATTTTGATTTCTAGCTGCACACTTACAAAGGCATCATTTGGGACACATGTTCCCAGGTTGTCTCCTCGGGTTTGCTATACAAAAAAAAAAAGACAAAGCAAGTTAGATTCTTGTGCTCAAGAACGCCATGTCAGTGAAATATATATTTGAATCTAAGCTGAGTGACTTACTGCTGATGAGAAGGCGATAAGTAAGAGAAGTCCTCCTGCTGCTGCGAAAAGTGATGGAGCCATGTTGCTGTGGCCACCAGTTGTGGTTTTGTCTTGTTGTAGAGTGAAGAGCTGCTCGACTCGGTGGGATATTTATCTGAACAAGGTCCTCAGTTCAGCCCTTGATAAGGAGTTCAAAGACAAACATCATCCCACTCACTTTGTTGTGAAAAGTCTGTGACTCAAATGTCTGACATGGATCATTTCCCAGATGTGACGGCGTCTGGAACTGCAGTTTAGTTACTAGAACACAGCTCCATGAACAGTATCTATATTTGTGTACATCCCAGTGCTGGGTACTTTAAAGGAATGATGACTCAACTTTTGTACCAAAGACCTGATGGCATTTATTTTCTTCTGTTGGATTTGGACTGGCAGCCAAACTGAGCTTGTCCCAGCTGATAACGTGGTCTGTAACAGAGTTTATTTGCTTTTCTTACTCATCATTTGATAAAAATAAAAGACAAATTGAGCATGACACATTCATTAAAGACACATTGACGTTTTATGCTCCGCAGGCATTAAGATTAAAGTTAAGCAGAGTGTTGAAATGGGAAATCTTAATTTTAGAATCAAACAAGTAAAACCTACAAAAACAGTTATTAGGACTTCTGAACAAAAAAAAACTGTGGCATATTATAAAGGCACTCTTTAATTTACTAAATCAAAATGATGAATTAGTATTTCATTATGATGACCTGTTACCATTAAGTTAGGTTGAACCAAATGTCCTGATTTTGACATAACAAGTCAAAACTATGACTTACTGCTGACTATTCTCTATATAAATTTTATTTTTTGGATTTTTCTCCCACCACAGCCAAGCTGTGATGAACCCCTTGCCTTAGCAGAGTAACCGTGTAATGTGCTAGCACTGACGTGAGGATTTAAGTTATTTGACTGTATGAGGTAGATAGCTTGGAGTTATTTCTGACAAGCACGTGTCCTTTAGCTCAAACATAAAACAAGTCTTCTGGATGGCCTTCCTTCACCTGTGCAAGATATAAAACAGAAGGACCACCCTGTCTCAGAGTGATGCTGAAAAATGAATTCATGCATTTATAACTTCTAGGCTGAATTACCGTGATCCTTATTATCAGGGGTTTCCCAGTAACTTTAAAAAAAATTTTTCAAAATTCTGAGAGTTCTGTCAGGAACCAGCAGGAGAGAGTTAAAGTCTATTGACTGGCAGAATAGAATTTAAAATCTGTCTCTTCACATACACCCTAAATGATCAATCTCCCGAACTCTTTGACTCCAGGCTTACTTTCAGTTTCATAGAGTTTCCAGAAACAGAGCGGGAGGCAGAGCCTTCATTTATCAGGCTCCTCTGCTGTAGAATCACCTCCTGGATTGGGTTCTGGATGCAGACACTTTTCTGCTTTGAGGATTAGACTTAAAACCTTACTTTTCGTGCCAGCTCAGGTAACTGTAACCACCCCGTAGTTAGGCGGCTATAGGCTTAAACTGCCTTCCATGATGCACTGAGCCCCTCTCCTCTCCTCTGTGTCTCTCTCTATACATGCATTTGCCACCACTGCACGTCACTGTGTGTCTTCTCTCTCCTGTAGTTTGTATTTTCTCCTCTCTGCAGGTGTCTGCATGTTTCTGATCTGCAGTTACCGGCCTCACCAACCTCCTCACTGTTCATACTTCTCTCATGTGTTGTTTGTCTGCTTTCTTTCTGTTACCTCCCTTCTCTCTCTCCTGTTTGCCGTCACCACAGTAGGTGGCTGCCCTGAGCCTGGAGGTTTCTTACCTATAAATGTTATTTTTCTCCCAACTCTTGCCAAATAGCTGCCTTAAAAAGAATCTTGGAAAAAGGGAATCTAAAACTGAATTAAACAGAACTGAAGGTGTTATTTTGACTCAGGTAGGCTAGTTAAAATTGCCTAATTTGGAGAGAAACGCAGCATATCATTTTTGATCGTAGCTTCTGTATGAACATGTGTTTTATCTCGCTCTTATTTTGAAGGTCGTCTGCACTTGCTTGTAAAACCACTAGTGGGAGTGGAACCATGATAAACCTGAAACACACACACATGCAGTGACTGAACACACTTTATAGTGAACTACTTGACCAGCATACAGATCAATACAATGAATTTAATAAAGATTTCTCATGAAAACGTCTCTCCATCTTTGTTAAAGAAAAACAGTCTTTGTATAAAGATCAGGGTCAGTGCTACATTCAACCGTTTCCTTTGGACTCTTTGCAGTCTGTATTCCAGATGAGTGCTAACGATTTTCTTCCTCTCGTCTTCAGGGAAAACGAGATTTTCTGAGAACATTAAGGAGCTACGTTGAACTCTTGTTCTGTTGATGAAACATGTGCAGCTGAGTTATTGTTGACTGAAGTGGAGCCAAACACTCTGATTAAAGACAGATCAAGAAAGCAGAGAAAAGGAAAGCTTCCCTAAATAGAGCAAATGTATGATTAATGAATATTTATGATGCTCTGTGTCAACCCCAGAAAAGTTTTTACATTCTCCGATGTGTCTTGAGAACAGGCAGCCTTGTTTTTACAGTAACTGATTCTGAGTCGTATTTGAAATGCTTTCATTTGCCCTTTAATTTAGAGGAACATTTAGCAGTCTATCCAGAGTAAATCTCATTACCAATGTTATCTGCTTCATCTGCAAATGAAGTTTTGCAGATGATGTTAGGATATAAATTCGAGATGCTTCCACAATGAAAAACTTAATCACAACAATCCCTTCATTCAGGACCCTGTCTTCATGATTTTTTTTTGTTTTTTAAGGAGAATTCAAGTCTTTTAGAAACCCCAAGGGAGTTTATATTCTGCAGTGTAAAGTAGAACTAACTCTTGTGTGTCTTGTTTTTGGACTATTTTTAGTCAATGCATGGATAAGAGATTCAGTATTCCTCACTATGATTTCATAGCCGAAGGTTTTGAAACACTGTTTTGACCATGTTGGGAAATAACAGCAGACTGAATGAAAAAATACAGCCGTCAAGTATTTTATTGGCTGTTTGGTCCGACTTGTTTGGGGTTTAGGGGCCTGCTGGGGGAAACTGTGCGATCACTTTGCCAAAGAAAGACTTATCAGAGCAGCAAGCAGACAAAAACAAAGAAACAGACAGAAGACTTTCATTTTAAATCATTCAAGTAGGCATGGGGGCTGCAAGGTGGCACAGTTGGTAG
>NW_007577987.1:36621-46990 GCF_000690725.1 Stegastes partitus
GTAGGGATGGCACAATGATATCGACATCATCATCATCATCAGTAAGAGCCAATAAATGATGTTAAAATGAAATATTAGCAACAGCCCAAAATGAACAAGCAGATAACGGCTGTCAGGGTAAAAGGTTAAAGTATTAGTGTGAAAATGTGACCTAAAAATAAATATGACATATGTAACATGAAAGATGAGGTAGTTTTCTTCTTTTTTTGCACATTTGGAAGGCATTATATTTTATGCCTGCACCTGCCAGTGGGCCATTAAGATAAAAGTATGTATGATGAAATGTTAATTCTACTATGAGAGGGAGCTGCTGTTTGATGAAAATAGCCTCATATCAAAGCCAATAGTATGCTTCTCTATTCAAAAGCAATATATATATATATATTAGAATCATCATTAAAAAATGATGAATAAGTCAGTTTAAATTTTGCACCTGTTGCATCTCAATCTTCACACAAAAGTCAAAACATAGTCTCACTTAAAAAAAAATACCAGGTGTTTGTTATTTGTTGAGTAAAACATAGAACTACTTTTCATTTTCAGCAAAGAACTTTCACGATGCCATTCTGTGTCTCACGCACGACCCTAGAGACGGATCAATAAACTCTCCATCAGAGGAGCTGATGTGTTGTCTCCTCCACACCAGCCGAGCCTTGTGTGTGTGTGTGTGTGTGTGTGTGTGCGTGGGTACTACAAGGCCGAGTGTCGGTGGCGCTACACGATCGCACATCACGACCAAAGCCAACCCACCCTCCACCCTCCACCCTCCTCAGCCACAGTTGGTCTCATGACCTCAGGTATTTCTAAAAATCCAGACTCTGAACCAGAACAAGGGCTGAATACAAAATGCATTATTTGCTTCATCACTTCTCAACAGCCAAACATGCAGCATGACGGATTTTATACGACAAATTCAATTCCTGTCAGGACAGCTCTGCACTTTCTGATTAGCTGACCTACCTGATGTTCAAAGACGTCACAGTATACGCACATCTATAGGACAGTATGTAAACCCAGTCACCTCTTGTCATGTGTGGCTCCTGTTTTATGCTGCTGGCGTTCTTTGGGTGACAGCTGATGGGAATACATTCTTTTATTGTGGTAAATAAGTTTGAGGCCCACATACAAAAGGTAAAAGTTTGTTTGCATGGATTTTAATCAGCCTCTTTCTCACATTATGAATTATGGGCAGGTTTTACCACTGCAATGCAAAAGCATGCTCTGCTTTAAGCAAATTTGATTGAATGTGTGCAGTTAGTTTTCTTCTATTTAAAGCTGCTGTACACTGAACTTCCGATATTGTGTTTGCCGTACAGTTTCAAATGGATGTAGTTGTTGCTAACGGTTGTTCTGAGGCTTTTCCTCAAGGTGCTGCGGGCAAACACACCTTTTTATTACATTAAAACAAACAGTGACGATACTTGTGATAAAATAAAGCTAATAACAGTTCATCTGCGGGCCCCTTGTTGACATGAGATGATAAATCTTACCTTAACTACCTCTGTGTGACCCGGTTTTATTGTGTGGAAAAAACCAGGCCCAGGACGGATATAAAGCCCCGCTGACCTGAGAATGAACTGCCAGGCCCATGAACCTAAACAGTGCTGAACTTTAGCTGAACTGGTCTCTTTGTGTCGAAACACCAGATGGAAAGTGTCTCTTTCTTCCTCTAAGTGCCATGAAGACATGGGCACTCACTCCGAACACTGTGTCCAGGATGTTAAGATGTGTTTTGGGCTGTTGTTGCTGATGCATTCAGACACTGATGCCAGGCTGACATTCTTACATTGTGTGTACAGCACCTTATCGGGATGCAAAGCAATGCAGCGTTATTAGTTTTCTTCATTGAGAGTGGCGGCTGAAATTCCCAGACATTCACCGTGTACATGAAGCCGTTGGAATATGACGCTGAATCATTGTATTTTCTGAAAAACAGTCACGTCTTAAGGAAATACGTCCGCCCCTCAGTAATCAACTTAATTCTCAAGGTTGAAAAACAAAGTCAGCTTAGTTCCCAAGTGGCGTGAACGGGAATTAAAATTTATAGAGCCGTGGTAGGGTCCTCCATCGGCCAAAACTATAAGTCTGGAGCCGTTTGACCATGGTGTAAATCTCCCCAGGACTGAGGGCAAAGGTTTGTTGTAATGCCACGTCAGGGTTCAACCTGCGGCCACAGACGGTATAAGTCGACTCAGCTGAATGTGGTGTGATCCAAGGTAAAACCGTGCAAAGAGACGGACACTTTGTTGTCCATGCAGAAGAACTTAAGGTGACTGAACAACAAAAGCAAACATTTCAATGAAGAGTCAAGGACAGTTAGCGTTCATTTAATGTTAAGTAATCCACCTCAGGTTTAGTTTATTTTGCCGTCGGTGGCACACCTACTATACAAACAGTGATACGGGAGAATGATCCCCATCATTGCTCAGTGTTGCGTATGTCCTGTAATGAGCAGCACAGTATAGAGCTGTATACTCATAAATCACACTCACACACACTTCCTCAAAAGTATGGTATGCTTTGTGGGTCAAACCAGCTTTCTTGTGAAAAAGCAGCTGGTCTAAGTTACATACCAGCAATCATTTATCCCTTTTGCGAGGATTTTTTTACAGAATGTAGGTCAGCAAATGCGGTGTAACAAATGAGCCAATGACACAAGATCAAAAAGGCTGCAGTGCTCCTCCAAGTATTTGGGTTAAACGATGAGTGTAAAACTGAAGCCTACAGGATTAAGGTCATCTGCTCAGGGGAATGTTTTCATCTCATCATATGGTTCCTCTGGGAAAGTGTAGACAATCAAACACAACTTGTTTTTGGCAAGACTGATCCTGGATTGATGGTGGGAATGTATATTGTTAACATGCAAGTGCCACCATGTCTGTGCAATATCCACTCTGTGCAATATACACTGTGCTTATGATTTAATTTAATATTTTTATATATAGTTTAAAAAATATATAGAGAGAGATATGTTATGCTGTATAAAATTGTTTGCAAAGTTTTTTTTAGATATTTTTTTGCAGTGAAAGGCCTGCACCTTACTTTTCATTGTACTCGTTGCAGTGACAATAAAGCAAATCTGAATCTCAATCTGGGTCAGAAAGGGCTGCCCACTGTGAGTCTACAAGTCCACAAACTCCTCAGTCTGGATACTGAACAGCAAAATTGTCTAATTGGACTTTTGATCCAAACTGATATTAACATGACAGTGATCAGTTTAACAAAGTGGAAAATAGCTGAACTGAGAGCAAAGTTTTTTATATCAGTACAGGTCACCAGTCTATCACAGGGCCACACTTAGAGACAGACAACCAAGCACACTCACATTCACACCTACAGACAATTTAGAATCACCAATGAACCTCAACATGTTTTTGGACTGTGGGAGGAAGCCGGAGAACCCGGAGAGAACCCACGCTGCACGGGGAGAACATGCAACCTTCACACAGAAAGATCCCGGGTGGCCTCACTGGGAGGCAAAGTGGCGACCTTCTTGCTGTGAGGCAACGGTGCTAACCGAGTCACCTTGCAGCCCTCAATATAATGTATTTAATGTTATTTTATTTGTTCTTTCTATAGCCCTCCTTCAATGCTTCAGTTTGTTATGGAACAACGAACCCAGTTTTGAACCTGTGTTTTCAGCTTGTTCAGATATGAGGTGAAATGTACCTAAATACATTGTTTAGGTACTGAACTTAAGTACAATTTTCTATACCCATTGCACTTAGGTGTTGGTATTTCAGCAATGATGCTAATGTAATGAGGCATTTGGTGCTGATTTACAAAATGATTTGTGTACTTCTTGTAATTAAAGCTTCACAAATTTGTCAGTCATTCATTAAAAAAAAATAAAAAATAGGCGAAAAAGGATTAAAAGTTTAATGACTTACATTTATTAGTTCATCTACATAATTAAATGCCATTCACTTGTTGCTCTCTTTAAGTGAGTGTGGAGATATTGGTGACACATATTATTAACAGTAAGATTTGGTTTACTCAGCTCTAAATGAGAGGAGGACTTCATAATACACATTACATTAATGGTTGATTCTTTACATCACGCCCATTAAGTTCATGTTTTAAAGCACTGCTGCTGTAAAGTAACTCACCACAGCATCACCTGAAAATGAAAACTAGCCAGTCAGACCTAGACATAATACAAATGTATATACAGTGTCGACTCCTTAAAAGTATCCCCATTTTATTGCTTTTAGACATTGAATCATCGTCAGCATAATTTGGCTTTTTTGGCAAGAATGCACAAAAAAAAGCACTTTCATGTCCAAGTGGAAACAGATTTCTACAAAGTAATGCCAATGCATTAAAAATATGAAACATAAAATGACTGCATTTGCCCCGTTGAAGTCAGTTTTTAGTAGATGTACCTTTGGCTGCAATTACAGCATTAGTGTGGATAGGTCTCAGTCAGCCTTGCACATGTAGACAGTGAAAATGTATGCCATTTGTCTTTGTAAAACTGCTCAAATCTGTTAGGTTGCGCAGGGATCATGGGTCCAGCCACAAATTCTTACTCAGATTTAGGTCTGGGTTTTGACGCGGCCACTCCAGAACATTGACCTTGTTCTCTTTAAACAGCTTCTGTATAGCTTTGGTTGCACGCGTCTCATCATTGTCTCACTGGAAAACAAATCTTTCCGAAGTCACGGTTCTCTTACAGACTACATCAGGTTGTCCTCCAGGATTTCCCTTTCAATCCATTTTATCCTCTACCTTTGCAAGCCTTTCAGGGCCTTTCGCTAAAAAGCATCTCCACATAATGATGCTGCCACCACCGTGCTTCACAGTGGGCACGGTGTGTCTGTGATGATGTGCAGTGTCTGGTGTCTGCCAAACAGAGCAATTTTGATCTTGTTAGACCAAAGAATCTTCTTCCACATGTCTTCTGGTAAACTCCAGTCAAGATTTAGCAAGAGTTTGTTTTAACAGTGGCTTTTTCTTGGCCCCCATATAGCCTGACGGGGGAGGAATCTGGACAACAGCTGATGTATGTGCAGTCTCTACCGTCATCTCAGCTGCTGAAGCCTGTAACTCCTTCAGAGGAGTCATAGGTGTCTTGGTGGCCCCCTCACGCCTCCCTCACTCGTCTCTTTTACGCACAGTCAATCAGTTTTTGAGTTTGGCCTGCTCTGCTCAGATTTACACATGTGCCCTATTCCTTCCATTTATTTAGGATGAATTTAACTGTACTCCAAGGATTATTCAGAGACTTGGAAATTTTCTTGCATCCATTCAGTGATTTCTGCTTTTAAACAAACTTTTGACAGAGTTGCTTGGAGTGTTCTTTTTCCTTTATGGTGAGTGCTGATTTACCTGTGACTGGACTTTTCAGAGGGCTGCAAGGTGGCTCGTGGTTAGCATCGTTGCCTCGCAGCAAGAGGGTTGCTGGTTCATGTCCCAGTGAGGACACCCAGGATCTTTCTGCGTGGAGTCTTCATGTTCTCCCCGTGCAGCGTGGGTTCTCTCCAGGTTCTCCGGCTTCCTCCCACACAGTCCAAAAACATGTTGAGGTTAATTGGTGATTCTAAATTGTCCATAGGTGTGAATGTGAGTGTGCTTGGTTGTCTGTCTCTAAGTGTAACCCTGTGATAGACTGGTGACCTGTCCAGGGTGTCCCCTGCCTTCACCTTAAGTCAGCTGGGATAGACTCCAGCCCCCCCGCGACCCTAGTGAGAATTAAGCGGTGTATAGATAATGGATGGATCAAGGGGGTGCAATTCCGTCTTTTACATTTGTTATTAATTGACATAACTTTGTGGAAATCTGTTTTCACTTTAGCATGAAAGGGTCGTTTACTGTAAATTCTAGTCATAAAGCCAAAAAAAATTGATGATGATTCAGTGTTGAAACACTTTAAAAGGAGAAAACTTGCCAAGGGTTGGGGATGAATAATTTTATAGATACCGTAGCAATGTGGCCTTTTGCACACGGCTGGGACAAACCTCTAAAAATGCATTTTCACAAGTTTCATCAGTTTAATTTTCTTTTTCAACCTTCGATTTTTGTCTTCTTCTGATCACCTCTCATAGATGTCCATAAAACAGACACTAGACAATGGCAAAAAAAAAAGAAAGAACAGAAAATTGAAATTACTTTTGTCTGCTATTAGTTTAACATGAGTTACAGGCTACAAAGTCTTTATAAAGGATGATTTATTAACAACAACAAGTTTTAAATTCTAAACCTTTTTAAGCATTTTCATGTATATTTTTTAACATCTCTGTTTCTCTCTGTCTATACACCCACAACACGTTTATCTACTTAATTCTTAAGAAATTCTAAATTAAAACCCTAATTTACTGTAATGCGCTTGTTTTTCGCATTTCTTGAGAAGTGGTTTAGTGGAGAACAAATGCACATCTGTGCACCAAAGGAAAAGAATTCAGCAGTAAATAAATACAAGATGCTGAAGAGGTGAAAAAATAAAGGGAAACGAGCACGTGCACAAGGTTACTCGTGGCCAATCATGTCCTTGGGATTTCCTCTCAGCTTATTCTCCTCCTCGTGCCACTGGGGATAAAAAGCTCATTTCACTGCTGCACGTTCGGATATTTCACCCTAAACCCCTCACGATGCTGCAGCTGCTGACGTTCCTGGTGGAGAAGTTCTCTCTTCTCTCCAACTTCAAACTTTTTGAGTCCAGCTGGTTGGACGGTGAGTGTCCGGCGCAGCGCGGTCCACCGCCGCCGCTCCGGAGAGGAGACCTGCTGGAGGTTCCCAGAACCCTTTTCACTCACTTCGGCATCTATTTAGGTGACAACAAAGTAGCTCACCTGATCCCTGACATCCTCCCTGTGTTTACCAACAACAACAAGCTCATCAGCTCTGTCATCACAAACAAGAGACTCATCATCGGCTGCATGTACAAGTGCGCCACGGTGCGCATTGACACTTTGGATGACTTTGCGTATGGCTCCAGCGTACTGGTTAACCGCATGGACAAGGTGATGAAGACGCATCCATTATCCAATGAGGCTGTCGCCAAGAGAGCAGAGAAACTCCTCGGAGCATTCCCGTACAGTCTGCTGTGGAATAACTGTGAGCACTTTGTGACTTACTGCAGATATGGAACTGCAGCGAGTCGCCAAACAGAAAAGGTACAGATCCAACATTTTCTTTGAATAGCAGAATCAGATGTTTAACCTATCATCTGTCATTGCACGTGTCTTTGAAATCTACCTAAGTGCATCACGGCGGTAAAGGTGATCTGTACTGTATTCTGCATATGTCATCAATGCTGTGCGTAATTATAAGACAGGCTGTGTTCAAGTACACGTCACGTTTTAACGTCTGTTGTAGTTACTTGAGCCATGGTTGGATTAAAGTGTCAGGGGTCTCCCAGGCAAAAACAACCAGTGCTAACATTCCAGTAGTAATACAACTAGGATCCTGTTTTTTTGTTTGACAATTAGAAGGTGGTAGTTTCATAAAACACAACTTTATTTAGTTAAAAAAAAAGCATCATATGAACACAGTGTCTTTAATTTTTGATGTCCATCCATTGTGGACCTGTCTACAAGGCAGATGAAGAAACAACTTCAGCTAATAAACAGGATTTCTCACAGCACCAAACGCGTAATCTACATGCTCAGTTTGTAATGATGTGACTTGATGATGGTCTAAACAATATCCACACTCATTTATTATATTTAATCTGTTGTGTGAAATAATGCTTTGAAATTATTATGTGACTGTAAAAGAAATCAAACTTTGGCAGACTTCAGGACAAACTGTGATCATTCAGCTTCTGGAGCATCTTCCCAAACCAATGTGCAAATCACATCACTGCAACCAAACAACATGCAGTGAACCTGAGGGTCTTAGGGGCCCCTGGGAGTCCTGCAGCCCTGCTTTGCCTGACTGGTAATCCAGCTTGGCCTGAAGTTGCTCCAGGGCTGCAGACATGTTGTTGTTATCGTTCCTGACAGCGATTTACAGCTAATACTGGTGACTAGATGTGTTTCAAGTGAGTCTAAAACTCACTTTTAAGGGTGAAAACCAATCAGAAACGTTAGAATTCTACTTTTTCTATCATGTAATGTTCATATTTTACAGAAAACACAATGTAATTCTTACCCTTTCTTTTCTCTTGTAGTTCTGTCAGTGTCTGAAATCAATCATCAGAGACCAGCGCAGCGTCATTGTTACGGGGCTGCTTGGAATCGTCTCCATGGTCTGCTTCGGAATGGCCCTGTCAACTACATTACCCACAATTCTTATCCCCTTCACTCTGTGGATGGCCGGTTAAAGGACCTGTAAAGAAAACTGAACTGAACTTTTACTTGGCAAAGAGGACCGACTGTAAAACCTGCTCGCGACATGTGAACTCTCGATTCTATCTTCTGCTTTTTAGTTTTGTTGTTCAGAGAATGTTGAATGTTTTGTATTATGACATGCATCGATAATTTGTTACTGTCCACTCATTAAAAAAAAAAAAAAACATGAGGAAATAGACAAAATCTTTCATATGAGAATGCAGTGATTTATTATTGCTAACGTTTGAGTCGTCACAAAACTGAGGAAACTAATGTGATGTATATATACGTACATATAGAGGTTGTTTTATAGCTGAAGCTGTGAATATGACAATTGCTTAATAAACTCTTTATTTTTATTTTTAACCCTTTTGTGAGTCTCATTCTTTATATGAGTCCAAATATCCATGAATACATAAATAATCTTTAATCTTAGCAGTTATTTTTCTGTCAAAGTGACTAAAACAATAATATAGTTTGCTTGTGAAAGTGCAAAAAAAAAGAGCTGAATAATAGCAAACCATCAATTTATTTGTCCATCAGTTCAAACATTCAAGTACATATTGTGAATCACTGAGCTAATCTGACATTACAATCATGTGTTTCTGTATTTGTGTGATGCACAGACGTTTCAGAAAGTGCTGACTAACGATGAGACAAATACAAAGAGCTGCAGCCCAGTTTGCAAATAACAACGGCTGTTTAATTGGGAGTGATGGCTCAATATCTGCGACCTTTTGAATAAGGATTTCACTTGTTGCCAGGTAAGCCTTCTTAATGAGCACCGTTGACCTCAATACACCACAAACAAGGCCTAAGTTTCAAAACCCAGCCACACAGCAAAGTCATTAGAGAAAGCTCCTTTATTTCTGTCAAAATCGTACTGAAACATTGACCAATTTTTAATCCGCTTAACCCCGCTGGTCCCTCCCACTCCCAACATAAATAAAATGATCAGCAGCAGGTTGCTTGCTTCACACTGTCATCATGTTTCTCTACCAACTGCTCAACTTTTTCTTTGCATCTTCCAAAAAGGAAGAGGACTCCAAATATGACCTGTCTCTGTACAAGCGCGGTGACTTGCTAGAGGTGCCCAGGACATTATTTACTCATTTTGGTATCTACCTGGGTGACAACCGTGTGGCTCATCTCATTCCGGACATCCTACCCGTGATCTCCAAAAATAAATCTGCCGTTGCCAAGATGGTAACAAACAACCGCCTGCTGGCAGGAGTCATCACCAAGGTAGCCAGCGTGAGAGTGGACTCTGTGGCAGATTTCGCTTACGGCTCAGAGATTCTGATCAACCACATGGACAAAGTGTGCAGCCAGCCTCCTCTGGATGGGGACGAGGTGGCACGAAGGGCTGAGAAGCTCCTGGGATCAGTCACCTACAGCTTACTGTGGTACAACTGTGAACACTACGTCATGTACTGCAGATATGGCATGGCCATCAGCTACCAGACGTACCAGGTAGGGTGAGAGCAGGTTCACATTTTGTCAAGTCTGCTTTAAAACAACACAGGTACACTGATGTGTTAGAAAGAATGTTTGGTCACTGCAGCTGACCATCTTGTTCACAGCGACTGTAGAAATATTCTGTCCTAATGCCTTGCTTTACAAAAAAGGAATATTTGAACAAAAATAATGAAATTATGTAGCTGCAGGTTTTCGTAAGATGTTTTGTTTGACAAAGCCTGATTGCTGAAGGCTCATATCACCTTTAAGGAGCTTTGAAAAGCAGTAACATGTTTTGAAAATGCAGAGAATGAAGACTAGATTTTCTTTTCTTGTCGCTTCTTTGAAATCACATTAGGAAGGACAAACTTTTCCACTTAAGGTGCCCTCCATCTACTATGAATTGGTCTTTAAGGTGCGTCCTTAGTACACTAAAGAAGAATCTGGAACAAATGGTAAAAGGTTAAGATGCCAGAAAAAAAAAACAGATGAAAAGGTGGAACACTGTAACGTCAAAAACAGGTTTTAAAAAGGTGGAAATAGTGCAAATTAATTAATTTCTGTGATTTTTCTTATCTGTAATTTTAACTATACTATACAGGGAATATCTGTAGAAAAAATAATCCTTTGCTATTTTT